>NW_027648286.1:0-7500 GCF_949987685.1 Ammodytes marinus
AGGGAAAACCGTCTAATTTCTAAGGTGTTTTAAAAATTAAGTGTGTGTGTCTCTGTGTGTGTGTGTGTGTCTGTCTGCTCTGTGTGTGTGTGTGTGTGTGTGTGTGTGTGTGTATCTGTGCGTGTGTGTGTGTGTGTGTGTGTGTGTGTGTATCTGTGCGTGTGTGTGTGTCTCTGTGTGTGTGTGTGTGTCTCTGTCTGTGTGTGTGTCTCTGTGTGTGTGTGTGTCTCTGTGCGTGTGTGTGTGTGCGTGTGTGTGTGTGTACAGGTGAACGTGACTCCTTCAGCTAGCCGTGTCGTCCTCTTGGAGAATGTGACGCGGTTCTGGCCGATCATCCAGATCAGAGTCAAGAGATGTCAACAGGTCAGAATCTATCTATCTGTCTGTCTGTCTGTCTGTCTGTCTGTCTGTCTGTCTGTCTGTCTGTCTGTCTGTCTGTCTGTCTGTCTTAATCATTCAAAATGAGTGTGCAGCATTTATAAGCTAAATTTTGGAAACAGTTTTTATTATAATTCTCAGTAATATGACCAATATATAAACTATATAAAACCTCCCTCTCTCTTCCTCTCTCAGAGCTACTACATTTCTTGATTGCTCTTTCGTAGGATAAAATAAATACTTTGTCGTTATGTGACTAAGTTTACAAAGACTTTACAAAGCTACAACATATTAGTGTGAGTTTAAAATAAATGTTCTTTATTAAAAGAGCTACCGTAGTTTTCGGACTATAAGCCACGCCCTTTTCCCCATTTTTCGACCCTGTTATTACACAGCACAGTATATGTTCTGTAGCTAGTAGCTACTATTGCACTAAATGGTAACACTTGAATACGTTATGCAAATATGCAACTTGTTTGTTGAAATGTTAATAAATGGGAGCTTCCTCAAGCAGCCATCTCTTTCCCGACAATCCCCTCTGTGCACGAACTCTTACATATGGTAATTAAACATTATAACACCTGCAGCTTATAGTCCAGTGCGGCATATAGTACGGAAAATACGTTAAATATGCTTCAGAAGAACTTCCATTATATCCTTCCTATTTTTTGCCTTGACATTGGCATTACATTTCATTTTAGAGGTATTAAATGACTTGGAGATCCCCTAATCCTCTCTCTCTGTGTTACTATCAGGGGGGTATTGATACCCGTATCCATGGTTTTGAGGTGCTGGGGCCCAAGCCCACCTTCTGGCCGGTGTTTAAAGAACAGCTGTGCTGCAGGACTTACCTCTTCTACAGCACCAAGGCTCACACCTGGTGTCAGGAGGTCATGGAGGACAAGACACAACTACTGCAGCTGTTCAACAAGTAAATACTGTCTGTCTGTCTGTCTGTCTATCTATCTATCTATCTATCTATCTATCTATCTATCTATCTATCTATCTATCTATCTATCTATCTATCTATCTATCTATCTATCTATCTATCTATCTATCTATCTATCTATCTATCTATCTGTCTGTCTGTCTGTCTGTCTGTCTGTCTGTCTGTCTGTCTGTCTGTCTGTCTATCTATCTATCTATCTATCTATCTATCTATCTATCTATCTATCTATCTATCTATCTATCTATCTATCTATCTATCTATCTATCTATCTATCTATCTATCTATCTATCTATCTATCTATCTATCTATCTATCTATCTGTCTGTCTGTCTGTCTGTCTGTCTGTCTGTCTGTCTGTCTGTCTGTCTGTCTGTCTGTCTGTCTGTCTGTCTGTCTGTCTGTCTGTCTGTCTGTCTGTCTGTCTGTCTGTCTGTCTGTCTGTCTGTCTGTCTGTCTGTCTGTCTGTCTGTCTGTCTGTCTGTCTGTCTGTCTGTCTGTCTGTCTGTCTGTCTGTCTGTCTGTCTGTCTGTCTGTCTGTCTGTCTGTCTGTCTGTCTGTCTGTCTGTCTGTCTGTCTGTCTGTCTGTCTGTCTGTCTGTCTGTCTGTATATCTATGTATCTATCTATTCATCTATCTATCTGTCTGTTTGTCTGTCTGTATCTGTCTGTCCATCTGTTTATCTGTCCGTCCGTCTGTCTGTCAGTCCATCCATCCAAAGAATTATCTTAATTTAAAAAAACTTCTATGTGTGTGTGTGTGTGTGTGTGTGTGTGTGTACAGACTGAACAGCGCTCTCAGACACGAGCAGATGTTTGCAGATCGTTTCCTCCCGGACGCAGAAGCAGCTGAAGCTTTAGGACGGACCTGCTGGGAAGCTCTGATCACTCCTATAGTCCACAGCATCACAGGTACACACACACACACACACAGTATCACAGGCACACACACACACACACACACACACACACACACACACACACACACACACAGTATCACAGGTACACACACACACACACACACACACACACACACACACACACACACACTCACACAGTATCACAGGTACACACACACACACACACACACACACACACACAGCATCACAGGTACACACACACACACACAGCACAGTATCACAGGTACACACACACACAGTATCACAGGTACACACACACACACACACCCTGATCACCCCTATAGTCCACAGTATCACAGGCACACACACACTGACAGACACACCCACACACACACACTCAAAGAGAGAGAGAGACACACACACTGACAGACACACCCACACACACACACACTCAAAGAGAGAGACACACACACACACACAGTACATACTCACTCACTCACACACACACAGTACACACTCACACACACACACACACACACACAGTACACACTCACACACACACACACACACACACACACACACACACAGTACACACTCACACACACAGTACACACACACTCTCTCTCACTCACACACACACACACACACACACTGTATTTGTTGCATGTGTTGCTGAATGCGTGTGTACAATGTGATGTGTTTAAAATTCTACATTTCATAATGACTAAAACTGAAAAAAAAAAAAAATTTAAACTACAAAACAATTTCTATTTCTCTTCTTCTTCTTTTTTTCCCAGAATCCTCGGCGACCAGCCCGTTGTCATGGCTACTCAGTGAATACCTGGACAACGCCGAGTCGGCACGGCGATGTAAGAGTCGGGCGGCCATCTTTAACTCTCGCGTGCGGCGCCTCACTCACCTGTTGGTTCACGTGGACACGAGCAGACAGGAAGGGGAGGAGCTGAGACCGCCTGTCAAGTCCAGTGGGTCTCACACACACACACACACACACACACACACACACAGAGAGAGAGAGAGACACAGAGAGAGAGAGGGAGAGAGAGACAGACAGAGAGAGACACAGACACACACACACACACACACACACACACACACACACACACTGAGACAGAGAGAGAGAGAGACAGACAGACAGACAGACACACACACACACACACACACACACACACACACACACAGACACACACACAGACACACTGAGACAGAGAGAGAGACAGACACAGAGAGACACACACAGACATAGAGAGAGAGACAGACACACACACTCACAGACAGACAGACAGACAGACAGACAGAGAGAGAGAGAGAGAGAGACAGACAGACAGACAGAGAGCGAGAGAGACAGACACACAGACAGACTGAGACAGAGAGAGAGAGAGACAGACAGACAGACAGACAGACAGACAGACAGACAGACACAAAGAGACAGAGAGAGAGACACAGACAGAGAGAGAGACAGACACACACTCACAGACAGACAGAGAGAGAGAGAGACAGACACACACTCACAGACAGACAGAGAGAGAGAGAGACAGACACACACTCACAGACAGACAGAGAGAGAGAGACAGACAGACAGACAGACACACACTGAGACACAGAGAGACAGAGAGAGAGACACAGACAGACACACAGACAGACAGACAGACAAAGACAGACACACACTGAGACACAGAGAGACACAGACACACACACATACACACAGACAGAAAGACGCAAGTAAACACGCACACATACACACGGAGACACACACAATAACAGAGTTTGAGAACCAACACAAACAAGTTTTTAAATATGGAGGGTTTGTCACGATAATAGAAATTCGAAAAAAGTCGAAAAATTCAAAGGAAAAAGAAAGATTCCTGATTCCCAGTTCGACATTTAAACAAAGGGCCCACCGTAGCTATAGCAACGTGCCTGTTTACAGAGCCTAGGCTGTGTATTAACACTGGACTTTTTCCAGCGCAAATATAGTACAGAGATTCACTGATTCTGACAAAGTGATTTTGACAACAGGAAATCTCCAGAATCACTGACTACACCTTTAACTCCAGGAAAGAGCTGTTAGAATAAGAAATTTCATTTCATTTTCATTTAACTTTTATTTATCCTCCAGAGACCAGTTGAGGGGTGACCCTCATTTACAATGACGTTGAGTCAAAACAAATTCAAAGGAAAAACAACAATACATAAACAATATTCAATGCAAAAACATCAAATACACAACAACAGGTGAAGAGAAAAAAAACAATTGAAACATTTACACAGTGGAGAAGAGTGGCAGCAATTAAAATTAAATGGGTGAAAGTACAATATAGCCTAATTAAAACAGTTACAGGTAGAGTTTGGCTAATAGAACTTGATAACAAACTAATATGTGATTTATAGACTTTGTCGTTCAAATTTTTTTTAGCAGATTGTAAGGTGATATTCACTGATTTTGACAACAAGCGTTCTCCAGAATCACATACTGTGCCTTTAAAATCATTCAAACTGTTGATAAAGATCATTATTATAATGATTCTTCCTCCTTGTTTAAAGAATGTTTCTTGTTTTCAGAAGGTCTCAACCGAAGCAAAGAGCTGAAGAGTAAGTAGCAGCTGAGACTGGCGGCCATTTTGTTTGTTTACACTTTGCTCTGTGGCTGTTCATTGGTCCAAATGAGGAACCAGGAAGTGGTGTCAGCTCGCACCCCTGTGTCTGCATGATGTCATTGGTTCAAAAACACGCACACACGCACAAAGACACGCACGCACAAGAACACACAGTTATACAGGCAAACAGAGAGAGAGACACACACCCCTACTCCAACATATATACACGCGCACAAGAAAGAGAGCGAGACACACACACACACACACACAGTAATACACAGACTAGAGAGAGACACACACACACACCCACTCCAACATATACGCGCGCACACACAGACAGAGAGACACGCACACGTAGACACACATGCACACGTAGACACACACACACACACACACACAGTAATACACACAGACAGACAGAGAGAGAGAGACACACACACACACACACACACTGCTCTCATGTTTGACTGGCTGGATTCTTTTCAGATGGAAAAGAAGGAGTGAACATGGACACTGCTTTGTTTATGTTTCTGGCTGCTGTTTATCTGCTCATTTCATTTTTAATATTCAGTTTGTAAACAACACATTAAGCTATGATGAAACCAACCTGTGTGTGTGTCTCTGTCTCTGTGTGTCTCTGTGTGTGTGTGTCTGTGTGTGTCTCTCTCTGTGTGTGTGTGTGTGTCTGTCTGTCTGTGTGTCTCTCTGTCTCTCTCTCTCTGTGTTTGCGTGTGTGTCTCTCTCTCTCTTTCTGTGTGTGTGTGTGTGTCTCTCTCTCTCTCTCTCTCTCTCTCTCTGTGTGTTTGCGTGTGTCTCTCTCTCTCTTTCTGTGTGTGTGTGTCTCTCTCTCTCTCTCTGCGTGTGTGTGTGTCTCTCTCTCTTTCTGTGTGTGTGTGTGTGTGTGTGTGTGTGTGTGTGTGTGTGTCTCTCTCTCTGTGTCTCTCTCTCTGTGTGTGTGTGTGTGTGTCTCTCTGTGTGTGTGTGTCTCTCTGTGTGTGTGTGTGTGTGTGTGTGTGTCTCTGTGTGTGTGTGTGTTTTCAGATGGTAAAGAGAGTAAGAACAAAGACACGGCGGCGGCCTCGTCCTCCTGCTCGTCTTCAGTCAAACCCAAAGTGAAGAGCAGCAGCAGCATCGCAGGCATCGCCCTCTGCTGGCAGGGAGTGGTACAGCGACAGGTAATAATCACACACAGGTTGTGTTCCGAATCTCATACTTTCTACTATATAGTTTGGTAGAAAAAAGATTTAGGATGTCCCGATTCTTGTGGCCAGATTTAGGATGGTTAGAAGTACCCGGATGTCCTTCTTCATCCGGCCAAGATTGTTAGTGTTGAACACTGCATCCTATTTGGGCGATTCTGACCCACGATCCAGTGCGCACGTGAAGTGACGTAACATCGACGAAGCCTCCATATGAAAACAAACGGGGATGCGCTGGATATAAAAGCAAGAGGCAAGATCAAGGCGCAATGTTATGATGAAATAAGAGAGTAAAAGTATGTCCCAATAGTATGCCTACTGCATCCTAACTAGATTCTTTTTATCGTCGGATGTAGTATGTAGAATAGAAAAAAGAAAGAGGAGGAGATTCAGAACGCAACCATAGTATATATAATGGATGTAGCATCCGGGCGTACCTCAGTTATTCCAACTGCATCCAATCGTGCTGGCCTATGCATGTCACCATCTTGACAGATTTTTACTAATTTCCTCTTACCAAAAAAGGGCATTGATGTGACGTCGGGGAAGAGACACACACAGACACACACACACACACACACACACACACACACACACACAGAGATAACCCCTGTATCTTGTGTCCTAGGTGAAGAAGTTCCTGGAGGTTAGCTGCAGACTTCGTGGAGCGATATCGTTCTCTGTTCTTGATAGATAGACAGACAGACAGACAGACAGACAGACAGACAGACAGACAGACAGACAGACAGACAGATAGATAACCCCTGCCCCTCTCTTCCAGGTGAAGAAGTTCTTGGAGGTTAGCTGCAGCCTCCCAGACTTCGTGGAGCGATATCGTTCTCTGTTCCTGCGTCTCAGGAATGCCATGGAGGAGCTGTTTGGTCAGCAGACGGCCTTTGTCCTCGCACTGAGACACGGCTTCTCCTCCGCTCTGCTGCAGCTCTCTATCCTGAGGGCCATGCACGTGAGTCTGTCTGTCTGTCTGTCTGTCTGTCTGTCTGTCTGTCTGTCTGTCTGTCTGCCTGTCTGTCTGTCTGTCTGTCTGCTACAACTCTCTATACTGAGGGCCATGCACGTGAGTCTCTATCTATCCATCTCTCTCCCTCTCTGTATCTCTCTCCCTCTCTGTATCTCTCTCCCTCTCTCCCTCTTTGTATCTCTCTCCCTCTATCCCTCTCTGTATCTCTCTCCCTCTCTGTATCTCTCTCTCCTTAGTACTAAATAGAATATATATAAATGCAGCTCTGGAAAACATGAAAAGACCAGTCTGGATTGTTCTTCAATCTTCATCTCTACATTACTTCATGGAAATGCTCTAAATGACAATATTTAGGGGGGAATTTGGTAGAAATGTTGTCAGTAGTTTATATTATAAAACCAAAATGTTCATTCTACTCAAACATATGCCTATTAATAGTAAAACGAGAGACACTTAATATTTGGAGTGGTCTCTTAATGTTTTCCAGAGCTGTATGAGTACACATAGTCTGGTATATATTTCAAA
>NW_027648286.1:12500-17550 GCF_949987685.1 Ammodytes marinus
CTCTCTCTCTCGCCGTCTCTCTCTACCTCCCTGTCTCCCTCTCTCTCTCTCTCCCCGTCTCTCTCTCCCTCTCTCTCTCCCTGTCTCGCTCTCTCTCTCTCTCCCTGTCTCCCTCCTTGTCTCTCTCTCCCTGTCTCTCTCTCCCTATCTCTCTCTCTCTCTCTCTCTCCCTCTCTCTCTCTACCTCCCTGTCTCCCTCCTTGTCTCTCTCCCTGCCTGTCTCTCTCTCTCCCTGTCTCCCTGTCTGTCTGTCTGCAGGTCAGTCTATCTACGGCCTGTCTCACTCTAAGCCGAGGCGTCTCCAGTGGACGTGGTTGGGTCACGCAGAGCTAACGTTCGGGCGCCGCACGCTTCACGTCTCAACGCTACAGATGTTCATTCTGCTGCAGTTCAACAACAATCAGGTAATGGAGGGAGGGAGGGAGGGAGGGAGGGAAGGAGAGAGGCAGGCAGACAGACAGACAGACAGACAGGGAGGGAGGGAGGGAGGGAGGGAGGGAGGGAGGGAGAGAGACAGACAGAGAGGGAGGTAGGGAGAGAGGCAGGCAGGGAGGGAGAGAGGGAGGGAGGGAAGGAGGGAGAGAGGGAGGGAGACAGACAGACTGACAGATAGACAGAGAGGGAGACAGACAGACAGACAGACAGACAGACAGGGAGGTAGAGAGGGAGAGAGAGAGACAGACAGACAGACAGACAGACAGACAGACAGAGAGTGAGGGAGAGACAGACAGACAGACAGAGGAACACAGAGACACACTCACTCTGACCCTTGTGTCTCTTCAGGAGGTGTCTGTTGCCTCGTTGGTCCAGGCGAGCGGTCTGTCCTCAGCTGTGCTGCTCCACGCGCTGCTCCCTCTCACTGGGGAGGGAGGGCCTCTGGTCTGCACTGAACCCAACCATCCTATTCAGGGTGAGACACACACACGCATAGAGACACACACACACACACACACACACACACACACACACACACACACACACACACACACACACACACACACACACACACACACACACACACACACACACACACACACACACACACACACACACTAGTAAAGGAGGGCAGCTAGTCTGCAGCCAACCCAACGAGCCCATTCACGGTGAGACACATACCAAAAAAGACCATGTCCATGTATAATAAACCTACCTGTCTCTGTCCCCAGGTGTGCTACGGTTGAATGAGCAGGTGTCTTCCAGCAGCCTGGAGGGACCCCCCTCCTCGGTGCATCTCTTGCCCAAGCAGACGTACCTAAACGTGAACGAGGACGCAGCGGGGACCCTGGAGCGCAAGAGGAACTACATCTACTGTCTGATCGTTCACATCATGAAGCAGGAGAAAGAGATGCACATTGACAACCTGGTCTTCAAGGTCAGAAGACATTCCACAGACCCCAAAACGTCTGCTCAGTTCATATTTTATTTTTATTTTAAATACTTTTTCTATTTTTTTAAAGAACACATACACACAACTGAAAAAATTAACACAAAAACTAAAATTTGAAACAGAAAAAAATTAACAAATACATGGTGTACTAGTTAGTAAGGACATTGTTTAAACTAAAGGCAAATGTTAGCCAAATATAATATTCAGTTCCTCTTTGAGTCAGAGGCGACATTGGTACGAAGTTTGAAGAAAATCCCTCAAAGCGTTCTGGAGATATTGTGTTTTGAAAATGTCCACTTTCATTTGAATGGGCATATTTCTAATATTCCTAAAGTTATACATTTTATTAAAAAAAATTCTAATGGAAGCCTTTAAGGTGTAGTCAGTGAATCTGGAGAACGCTTGTTGTCAAAATCAGTGAATATCTCCTCATAATCCGCTACCTGTCTGTACTGTGTGTGAGCTGAAAAACATCCAGTGTTAAGGCCTTTGCACACCGGGCGCGACGCGAATAAACGCAACGTAAAAGCGAATGTTTTGAAATGTGAATTTTGTCGCGTCTCACTTTAAGAAGCGACGTCCCAGAAAAATCAAACTCGGTTCGATAAAAATAAAAAAGGCAAATTTGCGATGGGAAATGACGGCGCTGGTGTGGAAGCGTGTGTTGACTCTGTATACGTTTGTTAATTAACGGATTAATCGCACGAATAAAAGGCGCCTGGTGTGCAAAGGCCTTTACTGTTAATACCCAGCCTAGGCTCTGTAAACGGGCATGTTGCTATATAAGGTGACCCCCCCCCCCCCTTACTAAATACAATGCCCACACTGTAGTTTCCATACATACATCCTCTAACCCTCTTCTCTCTTCTCATTGGTGGATCTCTGCTCTCTGCTCTCTTCTGATTGGTTGATCTCTTCTCTCTTCTCATTGGTGGATCTCTGCTCTCTTCTCTCTTCTGATTGGTGGATCAGGTGCTGGACTCTTGTCAGAAGCAGGAAGTGACACGCGGTCCGTTGGGGGCGGGACGTTTCAGCTGCTGCACCAGTGACGTGCTGTCATGCATCATGCACGTCATCAGTAAAGGTACAGACAGACAGACAGACAGACAGGGGGACAGGGGGACAGGCAGGGGGACAGACAGACAGGCAGGGGGAGATACTGACAGACAGGGGGACAGGCAGGGGGACAGACAGGGGGACAGGCAGGGGGACAGACAGGGGGAGAGACAGACAGACAGGGGGAGAGACAGACAGACAGACAGACAGACAGACAGACAGACAGGCAGGGGGAGAGACTGACAGGCATGCAGGCAGACAGGGGGAGAGACAGGCAGGCAGACTGACAGACAGACGGACAGACAGGGGGAGATACTGACAGGCATGCAGGCAGACAGGGGGAGAGACAGACAGACAGGCAGACAGGGGGACAGACAGACAGACAGACAGGCAGGCAGGCAGGCAGGCAGACTGACAGACAGACAGGGGGAGAGACAGACAGGCATGCAGGCAGACAGGGGGAGAGACTGACAGGCAGGGGGAGAGACTGACAGGAATGCAGACAGACAGGGGGAGAGACAGGCAGGCAGGCAGGTCTACTTACAGTCCCCAGAGTACAGACAGACAGACGGACAGACAGACAGGGGGAGAGACAGACAGACAGACAGACAAGGGGAGAGACAAACAGACAGACAGGGGGAGAGACAGACGGACAGACAGACAGACAGACAGGTCTACTTACAGTCCCCAGAGTTAGGACTAGACAAGGAGACAGGGGGAGAGACAGACAGACAGGGGGAGAGACAGACTGCTTTTACAATGTTTATTCTAAATCTTGTACAGTATGTCACACCCCTCTAAAGCACTTTGAATGGCCTTGTGTCTGGTTTGTGCTACATTACTAAACTGACCTTGTGTTGCAGGCTGTGTGAGGCGCAGTGAGGAGAACCCTCACATCGTAGAGTTCCTCCCTGAAGACCCAACCACGCCACAGAAAGGAACCGCGCAGTTCTGCTTCGGACGCACAGAACCCGGGACGGAGCCCAGCGACAGCAGGTCTGCAATGGACCTCTGAAATACTTACTTTGATCAGACAGACAGACAGGCAGAGAGACAGACAGACAGACAGACAGACAGACAGACAGACAGACAGACAGACAGACAGACAGACAGACAGACAGACAGGCAGACAGGCAGACAGACAGACAGACAGACAGAAACACACACATTAACATACAGAGAGAGACAGACAGACAGGCGGACACACACACATACACACAGACAGACACACACACACACACACACACACTGACAAACTGACTGACAGACAGACAGAGAGACAGACAGACAGAGACAGAAACACACACATTAACATACAGAGAGAGACAGACAGGCGGACACACACACACACACACACACACACACACACACACAGTTAATCTCTCATTCATAAAAAGCTGTTATTACGTCACCTTTATTCTCATGTTTTAACGATTCATCTGTTTAGAGTCGTTCAGTCTGTTAGAAGTTATAAATAATAATAATTATTACTTTATTGAAATCTTTGCTCGTGACTCTATTTAAAAGTAACTGGAATTTTGAATTTAAAGGTGTAGTCAGTGATTCTGGAGAACGCTTGTTGTCAAAATCACTTTTTGTCTCAAATCAGTGAATATCTCCTCATGATCCACTACCTGTCTGTAATGTGGGAAGACAAAACCAGTAATAATACACAGCCTAGGCTCTGTAAACTGGTATGTTAACAAAGGCGACACCGTATGCTCCTTGCCAGTACAGACAGGTAGTGGATCGTGAGGAGATATTCATTGATTTTTGAATCACTGACTGCACCTTTAAATGAAGACTTGTGTAAACGGGTTAAAGCCAGTTTGTTTCTGCCTCATGTGACTCATGTTAAATAACAAAAAAAAATTCTAATCAATCAGAACTCAAATGTAAATGTTTCACACACAGAAAATAAAAAGGAAATCTAAACTTTAAACACGGCTTGTGCTTTTATTTTGTAGTAATTCGGATTAAGATTTTTTAAGATTTGATAATTTATCTTAAAGCATCAACACTTTTAAACATTTAAATCAAATAAACGTTGATCAGACTGAGCTGTTGATGAGCACTGAGGTCAAGGAGTATTTATTTTAAATACTTTATCTTTGGAATTAAATTTAAGGACACAAACACACACACAACTGTAAAAGTGAACACACAAACAAAAGACAAAATAAAACAAACAGCTAACATGGCGTACTCTACTTTACAGGTTTCTAAGGACATTGTTTAAACTATAAATGTTAAGCAGAAAATAAAAAGTCAACGAGGTGTCATGTAGGTCCCTTCAGTACTGTTATATAGTCCAGGAGAGGCTGACATATCTGTTTAAACTTCTCTGCTTTCCCTGAAATCTCATAACAGATTTTCTCCATATATAAAGTACTAGAGAACTCCATGAGCCACATATCAAAGCAGGGGGCAAGGTGTAAGAGTGTTTATAACATGTAAATAGTTTTAACTTGTTCTCTTCATGTCAACAAAATGGAAACAAAATATTATCAAGAAAAAAACTAAAACTAAACGAGTAGAATCCAGAGACAGCAGGATGTTAGTTTAGCTTTTCTTTTTTTTTCTTTTTTTGTATAGAAAAGTGAAAAA
>NW_027648285.1:10000-12500 GCF_949987685.1 Ammodytes marinus
CTCTGTGAATGTAAACAAATCCCCCCTCCTCTGAAACTACACACTGACCCTTTAAATTTAATGAAGAAAATATGTTTAGTAAAGTCACTGTAGTTTTATCTCTTTAATTTTATTTTTGTTTGTCTTTTATTTTATTTATTTTTTTTATTTATTTTTTTACTTCATTTCTTTATTGTATTTTAATGTCAGGTGGACATCCTTCATAAGCCCTTCGGGTTTCTTTTGTCCCACCCGTGCATTTATGTCTGTCTATGTCTATGCACATCTTCTTGACATTTTTTAATCTTGTTTATTTGCACAAATAAAACTAAACTAAACTAAACTAAACTAAACTAAACTAAACTAAACTAAACTAAACTAAACTAAACTAAACTAAACTAAACTAAACTAAACTAAACTAAACTAAAACTAAACTAAACTAAAACTAACTAAACTAAACTAAACTAAACTAAACCAAACCAAACCAAACCAAACCAAACCAAACCAAACTAAACTAAACTAAACTAAACTAAACTAACTAAACTAAACTAAACTAAACTAAACTAAACTAAACTAAACTAAACTAAACTAAACTAAACTAAACTAAACTAAACTAAACTAAACTAAACTAAACTAAACTAAACTAAACTAAACTAAACCAAACCAAACCAAACCAAACCAAACCAAACCAAACCAAACCAAACCAAACCAAACCAAACCAAACCAAACTAAACTAAACTAAACTAAACCAAACTAAACTAAACTAAACTAAACTAAACTAAACTAAACCAAACTAAACTAAACTAAACTAAACTAAACTAAACCAAACTAAACTAAACTGCAGGCTCTGTGAATGTGAATGCATCGAGGCTGTTACTATATATCTGAGAGGTTTAGAATTACAGCTCTGGAAAAAGTTAAAGCTCCAGTGTGTAGAATTTTGGGTTTTATTTCCTAGCAGATTTTGTAGAAAATAATTATAATATCCATAAGTACATTTAATTTAGTGCATAATAGCTGAAAATAATGTTTTGAATTATTATTTTTCCCCTTAGAAAGGGTCTCATATATGTCCATATTTCTGCATATCTTGGACCAAGGCCTAGTGCCGCCATCTTGAAAGTGTCATAGTTGGAATGTCATCAGGTGCATTGTTTAAAATTTAGAATTGTTCTTGTCCTTGAAGGCCACTGTAGCTTCTGTTATTTTCCAAAGGGTTGGGGTTACCCAGGGAGCGTTGCATTCTAGAACTTTGTAGAACTTTCTTGATGATGTCACATTACACACTGCACCTTTAAGAGACTACTCCAAAAGTTCAGTGTCTCTTGTTTCCACTTCACAGGACTCTGAACCAAACTGTGCGTCGATGGAAGGAAGGAGTAAAGTACATGTTGGAACTTACTCTGTGAGACTCGTACGAGTTCAGCCACGGTGAAGACCCCCGGAGTCACAAAGCTGTCCTGGAACCCAGATGACCTGAGATAGAGAGAGAGAGAGAGAGAAAGAGAGAGAGAGAGAGAGAGAGAGAGAGAGGGGGAGAGAGAGAGGGAGAGAGAGAGAGAGAGAGGGAGAGGGGGGGAGAGAGGGAGAGAGAGAGGGGAGAGAGGGGGGGAGAGAGAGAGAGAGAGAGAGAGAGAGAGAGAGAGAGAGAGAGAGGGGGGGAGAGAGAAAGAGGGGGAGAGAGACAGAGGGGGAGGGAGAGAGAGAGAGAGGAGTCATTTAAAAATACAGTCAACACTAAACATTTCAGTTTTTATGCTCCAAATATCTGGAACAAACTCCCAGAAAACTTGAGTTTGTTTACCTTCAAACCTGGCATTCGCTTTATGAGACAGTAGCCCCTTTTACACAGCCAGTGAAAGCCGGGAATATGCCGGCCTTTCGGCCCTCCCCCCAGCTGTGTAAATGCGACAGTTGCGGAACGAGGGAAGAAAGGTGCGAGTGATCGTTCCGGGAATTTTACTACCTCGGGGGGTAGTAAGATTCCCGACACGATCAGTTCCGCCTCTCTGTTTAAATGCTCCAGCTTGTTGTTGCGGAACAGGGGGGCGTTTGACGTTCCATAGTCTACGTTCTGAACATGCGACCATGTTAGCAGTTGAAGGACGTGTGTTTAACATTAACCACGGCGGCCTGATGTCCCGTAAAAATCACCAAATAAAAGGAACGGTGTATAATCTAGCTGATCATAAGGTCCGTTGTTCAATCCAAACCCCCGCGCTTCATTTTGCAGGGTGTATGAGTCTATTTCTGCCCAGGAGAAGTTGTACAATGGAAAGCTAGGCTAGGCTAAGTAAGGGATAAAGTATAGCGAACGGGTCACTTGCTAGAAATAAAGACCGACAAGCTGAAGCAGGAGCCCGACGCGCAGCGGAGGGCTCTTGTTCAGCTTGAAGGTCGACCTAGTAACGGGGAATAGTCTGCTCGCCCCGCTAGACTGTCTGCTTCAGCTGACTGAAGGCTCCGGCTCAGCTGTTAGCCACAGAGCTACTGTTTTGCTAACACATTCCGCCGCCGCTAT
>NW_027648284.1:12500-17500 GCF_949987685.1 Ammodytes marinus
ATCGTTTGGATATTGTGGATGTGATGTCCGTCGCTGTTAAAATGTCAACGAAAACATTTAGTTCAGGTGGCATTTATCAACACACACACATACACACACACACACACACACACACACACACACACACACACACACACAGACAGACAGACAGACAGGCAGACAGACATACAGACACACAGACACTGACACACACACACGCATGCGCACACACACACGGAAGGACGGACGGACAGACAGAGAGACAGACAGAAAGGCACGCGCAAACACACACACACACATACATACAGACAGACAGACAGACAGACACACAGACCTACACACACACACACACACACACACACACACACACACACACACACAGACACACACGCACACACACACACAAATTCATTCTTCACCGATAGCAGGCTAACTATCGCCATTCAGAATAGTGCTGAGAATGATTATGGAACGTTTAGTTGATGTAAGTGCTTTAGAAGTTGAGATTTCTGGTTCAGAGTATTGAAAAAAAAAAACTAATGTTGAGATAATGGCCGTTAAAGATGGATGGTGCAGCAGAGTTCAATTCCTGCATGGTCGGTCTCTCATATTAAAATCCTCTCCACACTTTCTCTCCACTATAACTCACTGCAAATATATAATACAATATTCCTATCTTCGGATGACTCACACACACACACACACAGTTACACAGACAGACACACACACACACACACACACACACACACACACACACACACACACACACACACACACACACACACACACACACACACACACACACACACCCACAGACAGACAGACAGACAGACAGACAGACAGACAGAGTCTCACTCACTCACTCACTCACTGCACACAGACAGACAGTCACACTCACACAGTCACACAGTCACTCACTCACACTCACACACACACACACACACACACACACACACACACACACACACACACACACACACACACACACACACACACACACACACACACACACACACACACACACACACACACACACACACACACACACACACACACACACACACACACACACACACACACACTATAAAGCTATAAAGGGTGGCTGGTGAAATAACCATTCATCTTCATGTCTATCTATGTGAACTTTCCACATAAAATATTCCTATCTTTGACGCAGCATGAATTTAGTCGAACGAAAATGTCTTTTTACTCTGCCAGGTCATCTTGTGATTGATTGATGTGTGTGTGTGTGTGTGTGTGTGTGTGTGTGTGTGTGTGTGTGTGTGTGTGTGTGTGTGTGTGTGTGAGAGTGTGATAGAGAGTGTGTGTGTGTGTGTGTGTGTCTGTGTGAGAGAGTGTGAGAGAGCGAGAGAGAGCGAGAGAGAGAGAGAGAGAGAGAGATATAGTGTGTGTGTGTGTGTGTGTGTGTGTGTGCGTGTGTGCGCGTAAGTGTGTGTGCATGTGTGTGTGTGCATGTGCATGCTTCACTCATAACTATGATTTATTGCGACATTTTTCAGTGCCCCGAGAAAAAAAAAAAATATATACTCGGCCCTTAACTGTGTGTGTGTGTGTGTGTGTGTGTGTGTGTGTGTGTGTGTGTGTGTGTGTGTGTGTGTGTGTGTGTGTGTGCGTGTGCCCTTAACTGTGACCATCAACTCAAAATGAAATATGAATAAAACATTTCAAATTGCTGGAGAGGTACAATAGCAATATATTGAAGCCGGGATGTTATATAAATATTTAAGAACATTGGCTCCATTCAAATTCAATAAAGCATAATTAACTGAAGGACAGTCTGCACTTTGGCGGAGATGGATACAACACACACACACACACACACACACACACACACACACACACACACACACACACACACACATATTAGGACAAGTTGAATACACTCAATAGTAGAACATTGAGTTATAATGGATCTTTTTTCATTATTTTTCTAACGGTTATTTATACAGGTAAATCCCATTGAGACCGGAGACTCTTTTACAAGGGAGACCTGTTTTCCTTTCCCACGTTACCATTCACACACACATTCATACACCGATAGCAGGCTAACTATCGACAGACAGACAGACAGACAGACAGACACAGACAGACAGACAGACAGACAGACAGACAGACAGGATTAGATGTGACCCGGGCAGAGAGGCGTCAGATGGAGGTTGTGACACCAATCAGAAGAGAGAGAGAACGAGGTGAAGAGGTGATACATGGCTTCACTTTCCCATATCAACTTCACTAACAACTTCATCTGTCTGTGTGTGTGTGTGTGTGTGTGTGTGTGTGTGTGTGTGTGTGTGTGTGTGTGTGTGTGTGTGTGTGTGTGTGTGTGTGTGCGTGTGTGTGTGTGTGTCTGTCTGTCTGTCTGTCTGTCTGAAAACGCCCCTGATAATCTTTAGACAACAACATTTCGATTCCTCTGTATGTCTGTCTGTAGTAATTGTCATCACAGCGACTTTTTTTTTTTTTAACCTTTATTCATACAGGTAAATCCCATTGAGACCGGAGACTCTTTTTCAAGGGAGACCTGTTTTCCTTTCCCACGTTACCATTCACACACACGTTCATACACCGATAGCAGCAGGCTAACTATCGACATTCACACAACTTGAACTTTGACTTTGTGCCCCTGTCAACATACAAGGTATTTAAATGATCCAAAATATCCCCCAACAAATATACACAGAAAAACATAATAAAACTTCTAGATCGAGTGATACGAGCACTGTTTGTTCTAATCTTGCCCCCTGTAAAGCACTTTGAGTGGCCTTGCGTCTGAATTGTATGTTACGGTGAGTGGCAGACAGGCAGGCAAGCAGGACCCAGATGCAGAAAGTTAAACTAGAAGATTATCTATTGTCCAAAAATGCAACAAAAAGGCCAACAGGCAAAAAGTCCAGGAGAACAGGAAACACAGAACATACACAGGACAGATAGCCTGGAAATCCAGACCCTGATATCTTGAACGATAGAGGGTCTGGCCACGATCAATAGCAATTTCCAACTCAAGGGGCGGCTCCTACTCGTGCATTTCAAATGGCACTGCACGCAGTTGGATAGCACTACAACCAATCAGAGCGATGCACAAGGTGACGTAAGCCCCGTTCGTTTAGCGAACAGCTGTTAAACTGTTAAATTAAACGTTTGCCGTTGTCGGTCGGCAAAACAGAACATTCCACTTACTTGCTAATGAAAGATTTGAGTGCCGTCTTCCAAATCGTTAAGGGTCGAGGCCAAAGCAGTCTCAAACTCACACAACATATCCGCAGCCATCTCTGATGTTTACTATCACGGCTTCGACGTCGCATGCACGTCACTGTCGTCATCCGGTTACGTCCTCCCCAGAGCACCATATAAGGGCTCTGGCGCGCCCATATTAGATAGAACCAATTGAAACCACCAGCCAGATTTCTGGTCTTCTTGATAAAGCTTCAACGGAGCGTGGCCAGACCAACACGCGCACCAAATTTTATTTACCAGCGCCTAGTGGCAGGTCTGGGAATGCCAGGCTACATGACAGACTCACCAACAGGTGCAATGCTCGGACAGGGAACAAAGAAACACTGGGAGTTATATACACACACACAAGACAGGGCAGACAACGAGGGACAGGTGAAACACATTAGGGAAGGGAGCAGTAATCAAACAGGAGGGAAACTTGACAGGACATGGGGAGGAACAAGACAGACGTACCAAAATAAAACAGGAAACACCAAAACAAGACAAAGACAGACCATGACATTGTGCTATACATAAACGTGCCTTGCCTAGGAGCCATTAGAGAACACAAATAAGGAGGCAGATCGTGCAAAATGGCCTTATAAAGAAACATATACCAGTGATCCATTCTACAGGCGTATAAGGAAGACAGCCCAACTCGGAGCGCCTTTAAGACCAGGATTTACTCATGCAATTAGTTGAGGGAAAAGTAGCCTCTGTCTAAGCTGTTGCTGTGGTTTATAAATGTCACAATCGATGGCAGTGAGACAGTGAGGAAGGTTAGAAGGTTAGAAGGCAGGAGAAGTTCTGATAAGGAACTTTAAAATATTTCTGAAACAGTCTCATTTTTCCTCTGATGATCATAAATTACATGTAACAAGCAAACAAGACCATCAGTGCAAATAATGCTATTTTTATATAGTTTTTCTTAATGCCTTTGTCATGGGTATACGCTCACCCAGGAACAACAGCTGGCGTGGTAAAAACACTACCGCTTTTGTCCAAAGATGGGGTGCGAGAATTAACACAAACTGAAAGTTCCTCGGAGCTCCTTTAATATGAGGGAGGTGACTGTTTATGAAATGTGAAAAGTCAACACAATTATGTTGAGCCATTACCGCTACACATACACACACACACACACACACACACACACACACACACACACACACACACACACACACACACACACACACACAAACACACAAAGACCAGGATTTACTCTTCCAATTAGTTGAGGTAGCAGTGTTAACAGTAGCTGCAGTATAAGCCGGTGTCGTGGTTTCTGAATGTCACATCGATGGCAGTGAGACAGAGAGGGGAAGGTTAGGAGACAGGTGACGTGTGTGAGACGGTGTGGATCCTCTGGCAGCATCTGAAGTCTTCCTGCATCCACACTATTCACACTTTACTTTAGTATTACCATGTAAACATCTGGTCAATGATCAAATTCCTTCGTGATTTTCTCTACTTATGACATTTATTGCAGCATGTCCGTCCTGGGAGAGGGATCCCTTACTCTGTCAACTCTCCCTGAGATTTCTTCCATTTTTTTTTAATCCCGGTAAAGGGTTTTTACTGGGAGTTTTTTCTCAGCCGAGCTAAGGGTGTAAGGGCAGGGTGTCATATTGTATCATATTGTATCATATATCATATTGTATGGAATGTAAAGCCCACTGAGACAAATGTATTTGTGATTTTGGGCTATACAAATAAAACTGATTTGATTTGATTTGACGTGTGCAAAGTTTGATTAGTGGCTGTTGGACAATAGACTAAGACTTTAG
>NW_027648284.1:27500-32500 GCF_949987685.1 Ammodytes marinus
CGAGACTGTGTGTGTGTGTGTGTGTGCATGCGTGTGTTTCTGTGTGTGTGTGTCTGCCTGGTCTCATTACCGCTAGTCAGTAGCGGCCTTAGCTATGTTTCAACCCATTCAATTGAATGGGGCCCCGCCCTCTGGGGGGCCCCCAAGCCCCCCCTAAATTTTTTTTTTTCTTTTTTTTTTTTTATAAATAATTCTTGAGCAGGCTACCGGGCCCTAGGCCTCATAGTAACTTTTCATGTTGCATTGTCAAAGAGCTCAGTCACTCAGGTCAATAACAGGGTCCAAAAAGGAATAAGCCTAAATATAAGGAAATAAATCATCATGGGCCCCTCAACTAGTAGGGGAGAAATACAAAAGCATAAGAAAACAGCATTAGTAGCTCTGTCTAAGGGGCTTCATGATGAGCCTTAAGGGCACCCACACACATACAGGAATACGATTTATATGTTTAAATTCTATGCTGTTCATAAAAAGTAGCTATCCACCCTGTATCTGTTGAAATGAGTCTCTCCATCATAGAACATGAGTCTGCAGACCAATCTACTGTACTGTTTTTACAGTAGCAGAGTAAAGAGTGCTGCCTGATTAAGAAAAATCTGAAAAATAATGTTCCTGCTGCATCTCAGGATTTGATATAGCCTCTAAATTTTCCCCTCAAAGTGCACCAGATTGATGCATTTTAATTCAAAAGGCACACATTTTCTTCCGGGAGGGATGCCCCCGGACCCCCCAACAAGGACCAGGGTCCCTCCCACACTATCCCTAAATCCTGTGAGAAAAACTGACTTCATTAATATGTTTTTACCATTAATTGTATATGTGCTGAAAAGTCATTGTACCTGACTGGATAGGTAGGAGTGGGGGGGCCCTTTAAGAGTCAGTGTACCTGACTGGATAGGTAGGAGTGGGGGGGCCCTTTAAGAGTCTGCACCCAGTGGCCCATCATCTCATAAAACTCTACAATCTGTTTTCTTTTTGCGGGAAGCATGCACAAGAAATATGTATTAAAAAAAAAGAAAAAACAAATTACGATTTTTTTTTCAAGAAAATACAAAAAAAGTGGGGGGCCCCACACTAGGTCTTGAATGGGGCCCCCAGATCGTTAAGGCCGCCTCTGCCGCTAGTCAAAGGGTTGCATTCACTCCGACCCTTCTCTGTATGGAGGCCAAGACTGGCAAGTATGGTGTGTGTGTGTGTGTGTGTGTGTGTGTGTGTGTGTGTGTGTGTGTGTGTGTGTGTGTGTGTGTGTGTGTGTGTACTCCACTGTGTGCTATCCAAAACCATCTAATTTATTTATCATGTTTCAGTCTTCCTTCAACCTTCAAACAGAATATAAAAGATTCATTATGAAAACATTTTTTTTTTTTGCAGCCAAAGCAAATCAGAGCCTACACACTGCACACTACAGACTGCACACTGCACACTACACACTGCACACTACACACTAGAGACTGCACACTGCACACTACACACTGCACACTGCACATTTCAAAACGATCAATATTTCTTCACAGCTTAAGCCTTGGTGTGCTATTTATCTATTTTAATTTTAATTTTTTTTATTTCTACAGGTAAATCCCATTGAGTCCGAAGACTCTTTTTCAAGGGAGACCTGTTTTCCTTTCCCACGTTACCATTCACACACACATTCACACACCGATAGCAGCAGGCTAACTATCAACATTCACACGAGGCAAGGTGGGTGAAGTGTCTTGCCCAAGGACACAACAACCATGACACAGGTGGCGGGGCGGGGGATCGAACCTCCAACCCTTTGATCATCGGCCGACCCGCTCTACCACCTGAGCCACAGTCGCCCACAAGTGTATTTATGATTTATTTATTTATTTTATTCAACCTTTATTTTACAACATTGCTATGTTTCATCAGCTGTTTGTTTTACTGAAGTGACCTCTGATTCATGTGTTGACCTTGGTTGAAGGAGAAGTAATATTTTGTTGTTAATGTACGTGTTAAAGCTCTCTATATAGTCATACAGCAATCACTTGAAGCTGGGGTGTGTGATTTCTGATTGGTCAAAGTTAACATGAGCTGTACACTTTGACCAATCATTGCGAGGCTCCGATTATCCGTTCTTATTGGCTGTTGGGACTGTCCATTCCGTGTGTGTGTGTGTGTGTGTGTGAGACACACCAATTTGCTGCATCTCTCGTCTGACCACTGCACTTTATAATCCCTCAACATCTGAGTCGCTCCAAATGATCGCTAATTCCTTCCCTGTGCGTGTGTGTGCGTGTGTGTGCGTGTGTGTGTGTGTGTGTGTGTGTGTGTGTGTGTGTGTGTGTGTGTGTGTGTGTGTGTGTGTGTGTGTGTGTGTGTGTGTGTGTGTGTGTTGCTGCTGGTTCAGTAACATCCTAATAAAATTCTACACTTAGCCGTTTTAATCGTATTATTCAAACCACTTCACACACACACACACACACACACACACACACACACACTCACACACACACACACACACACACACACACACACAC
This sequence comes from Ammodytes marinus, assembly GCF_949987685.1. NCBI lineage: Eukaryota > Metazoa > Chordata > Actinopteri > Uranoscopiformes > Ammodytidae > Ammodytes > Ammodytes marinus. The sequence goes on from NW_027648284.1 coordinate 29,999, forward strand.
ACACACACTCACACCCATGCACACACACACTCGCATTTAAATTGCAAGATTAAGTAGTTCATGTTAATGTTACATACACAGTAAATGGTACATGGTAAATGGACTCCACTTATACAGCTCTTTTCCCTGGTTTTTCACAGACCCAAAGCGCTTCACATTGTTTTGTACACATTCACCCAATCACACACATTCATTCATACACCGATAGCAGCAGCAGCAGCTACCACGCAGGGTGCAAGCTAACTATCAGGAGACATTTAGGGTTCAGTGTCTCTTTGCCCAGGGACACTTGGATTTGTCTCTATCACACACACACACACACACACACACACACACACACACACACACACACACACACACACACACACACACACACACACACACACACACACACACACACACAGGGACACTTGGACATGTGGCGGGGAGACGGGGGGATCGAACCACCGACCCTGCAACCCAGTGGACGACCGAACCGCCCTACACACTTCACCGCAGCCGAAGTTAAAAATAATGTGTGTGTGTGTGTGTGTGTGTGTGTGTGTGTGTGTGTGTGTGAGTGTGTGTGTGTGCGCGTGTGTGTGTGTGTGTGTGTGTGTGTGTGTGTGTGTGTGTGTAGGCTGTACAACAGAAACACACAACTTTCCAAAATAAGCAACAGTGAAACATTTACAGGAGTCGCAATAAAAGCTTTTGACTCAACCATACATTTAAATATGACATTTCTAAATGCTAAGTGGTCTGGAGCGGATGTGTGTGTGTGTGTGTGTGTGTGTGTGTGTGTGTGTGTGTGTGTGTGTGTGTGTGTGTGTGTCTGCGTGTGTGTGTGTGTGTGTGTGTGTGTGTGTGTGTGTGTGTGTGTGTGTGTGTGTGTGTGTGTGTTCTGGAGCGGAAGTCATAATAAGTGGAAGAGTGACATTCACTATTGTAATGTCTGTAGATTATAATGGATGAGTAACAAGCAGACAAACTGTGCAGACACACACACACACAGACACACACACACACACACACACACACACACACACACACACACACACACACACACACACACACACACACTAGAAAATATGGCGTCAAACAGTGTCCCATCAATCAATGCTTCACAAAGGTCAACAGGACATCACTGGTGCATTTTAAAATGTTTTTAGGAAATGGGTTTTACTCGATGGATGGATGGATGGATGGATGGATGTATGGATAGATGGATAGAGAGATAGATAGATAGATAGATAGATAGATAGATAGATAGATAGATAGATAGATAGATAGATAGATAGATAGATGCGAAGTAGCAGCCAGCGATTTAGAGTCTGTTATCTCCATGGTGAGCACAGCAGGAGGGTGCAGTGTTGCTAACTTAGCGACTTTTCAGACCCCTCTGGCGACTTTTTTTCAAAAAAGCGACTAGCGACAAATCTAGCTACTTTTTCTACTTAGTTATTGGTGACTTTTGGAGACTCTGTTGCTAAAGCATGTAGGGGAGAACGGGGTAATTTGTCACACGGGTTGGTTGTCACAATCGTTATATATCGGAACCAGAAGGCGCTGTCTGTGAAATTTTGGTATGTAAATATCCAGAATTGGGATCAGATGTCACCTACATAGTCTTCCTTGGAGTTAAACTGCTGAATTTGAGGTGAGAGGACTGTTTGTGTTTTTCATGTCAAATTGAAAATATTTAGCTCCTCAGTATTTTTCTTCTAGGCTTTTACACAATGGGTTTATAACAAAACACGTGTTACCCATACAAAGTGTGAAGGGAAAACTATAGTTCAGATTGTGGTTAGCAAGCTAATTAGTTGTCAGATGGTTGTTGGCCTTGATGCTAGCAAGAAATTCAAGTTGGGGTTGGTCGTCACATTTTTTGGGGGGTTGGTTGTCACATGTTATCTCAAGGCTGCAGCCAGAAAAGGAACCCAATAACGAAATAAATTGTCAAGCTGTATCCTCACTGACACCCCAGATAAGGAAATAATAGAGCAGGAAAAGGCAGCTAGCATGCAAAAGAAAAAAGGGCAACAAAATCAAAACAACCCAGTGCATCCCAAACTAGACCAGCTGCCAAGGCTACAGTAAGTTATGTAGGCCTATTTGTCAACTTGACAATGCAATTAAAATTTCAAATTTAGTTCTACTTTCTTGCCTTCTTTTTAAGATTATTCCCATTAAGATAACATTGTGACAAACAACCCCATAGTGTTTGACAACCGACCCCTTGATGGGGTTGATTGTCACAATGTGTAAGGGTGTCTTTGATGATTAATTTATTCTTTATTACAATAAGATAGAAAAAGTGAGGGGTACACATTTCAAGCCAACACCTTAAGCTTCAATTTAATGTAGGAATGACTATTGAAAGATGTTTAGGTTTTGAGCAATTCTCACTAGAGTAAAAAGGGTGCCTACTTATCCCGTTCTCCCCTATCGCTCTTTACTTCTAAACGAGCAGCGGCTGCCTCCCGAGGCTCCTGCCCCCTCCCAGAGCACTGACAGGCGGCC
>NW_027648284.1:35000-37500 GCF_949987685.1 Ammodytes marinus
TGTGTGTGTGTGTGTGTGTGTGTGTGTGTGTTTGTGTGTGTGTGTGTGTGTGTGTGTGTCTGTGTGTGTCTTGTACGAACGAAGCTGAACCTCAAGTTAAGGCCGCCTATACGACGATGTGCACCACCTGCTCGTCTGAACATACGCGCTCTCCAAGATGAGAAAATCCTCTCTACATTCCAAGCAGCACTGGAAAACGAACTCACCATAGACACAAACAACCTCCACACTACTGCAGACCTCACTAGAACCTGGGACAATGCATGCAGCAACATCCTAACTATATCTCGACGTGTACTAGGCGTCAATAAAAAGAAGAACAGGGACTGGTTTGACGACCAGGCAACAGACATCCACAAGCTCATTGCTGAAAGAAATAAAGCCTTCGCAGCTGCATTGGACAAACCATCTCACGCCAGGCGTAAGAAGCTCGCTGCAATACGCTCAAAGACACAGAATATGATTAGAGACATGAAGAACCAATGGTGGACAAAACTGGCTCAAGAAGTTCAAGGCTATGCAGACTCCGGAAACCAAAAGGAATTTTATAATGCCCTTAAAACCGCTTATGGGCCTTACAAAAATGCCTCCCACCCAGTCAGAAGTGCAGATGGGAACACACTGCACACAGAGAAAACAGAGATCCTCACACGCTGGGCAGAATACTACCAAGATCTTCTGAACAAAAACACGCAAACTGACCCTAACCTGCTCAATGAACTCCCTGATCTACCATTCATTCAGGAGCTGGACGCTCCCCCTTCCCATGCTGAAGTCAAGAAATCCATTGATAGCCTTAAAAACAACAAGGCAACTGGACCTGATGGCTTACCCGCAGAAATACTTAAGTATGGCGGTGATGCCATCATAAATAACATCCACGCCATCATCACAACCATCTGGGATAGTAAATGCGTTCCACAACAGTGGAAAGACGCTGACATCACAAACATCTACAAAAAGAAGGGTGACGCGGCTGTGTGTGGAAACAGCCGCGGAATTTCACTGCTCTCTGCAGCGGGCAAAGTCCTTACAAGGCTCATGCTGTTCCGGCTCCTTGTACACATTGCAGAGGATGTTTTACCTGAAACACAATGTGGTTTTAGAAAGCAGAGAAGTACCATTGACATGCTCTTTGTAGCCAGGCAGCTGCAAGAAAAGTGTCGAGAACACCACAAACCACTTTATATGGTCTTTGTCGACTTAACAAAGGCCTTTGATACAGTCAACAGGCCACTTCTCTGGAGCATCCTGGAGAAATTTGGCTGCCCTCCGACCTTCCTTGCAGTTTTAACAGCCCTCCATGATGGGGCTATGGCACGCGTCATCAGTGGAGGTGGGAAATCTGACCCCTTCACAGTAGGTTCGGGTGTCAGGCAGGGCTGCGTTATTGCCCCCATACTCTTTAACCTCTTCCTAGCCGGTGTTATGAAGACTTCCGCCCATTTGCTCTTGCCGGATGCCGGGATCCCCATCAAATATCGCCTCGATGGTAATCTATTCAACCTCAGACGCCTCCAAGCAAAAACCAAAGTGACAAAACAAATCGTCCGTGATCTGCAGTATGCAGATGATGCTGCCTATGTCAGCTGTTCATCTGAACACCTGCAGCACACCCTAAACACCCTAGCCGACACATACAACCGTGCCGGTCTTACTATCAATACATCCAAAACTGAGGTTTTAATAATGCGGGATCCTCCTCAAGACCCCGTCACATTCCATATAAACAACCAACAACTCAAGACCGTCCCACACTTTCCATATTTAGGCTCCATAATCACAGACACTGGTGACATTACCAACGAAGTCCACAGAAGAATCAGCCTAGCATCTGCCTCCTTTGGAAGACTGAACAGCAGAGTCTTTCATAACAGGGACCTAACAATACATACCAAAATGTCTGTTTACAAAGCAATATGCTTATCTATACTTATGTATGGCTGTGAGGCGTGGGTTCCATATAGGAAACATCTCAGTAAACTGGAATCATTCCATACAGGCTGCCTTCAGCGAATACTGGGACTGAAGTGGTGGCACAGGATCCCAAAAACTGAACTTTATGAACGCGCTAACATCGAGCCCCTGGAAGTCTTGCTTTTCCATAAACAGCTGCGCTGGGCAGGACATGTAATCCGCATGCCTCAGGATAGGCTACCCCGAAAGGTCCTATACGGAGAGATCCCAGACAGCAGTAGGTCAGCAGGAGGTCAGCGCAAGAGATACAAAGATCACTTGAAAACTTCTCTTAAGTTGTGTGGCATCCAACCACTAGTGCTGGAGACATTGGCCTCTGACCGACATCAATGGAGTGTATCCTGTCACAAAGGGTCTGTAACCTACGCAACTCAATTAAAAAACAAAGCAGCTGCAAAGCGGGTACTACGTCATCAACCACCCGCTATGCAAGGGGAATTCTGCTGCGATGTATGCAACCGAATTTGCGGATCACGAATAGGACTGCACAGCCACAGACGAACCCATCGGAAGTAGCCAAGAG
>NW_027648284.1:45000-47500 GCF_949987685.1 Ammodytes marinus
CTGCCTGTCTGTCTGTCTGTCTGTCTGTCTGTCTGTCTGTCTATCTGTCTTCCTGTCTGTCTGTCTGCCTGCCTGTCTGTCTGTCTGTCTGCCTGTCTTCCTGCCTGTCTGTCTGTCTGCCTGTCTGTCTGTCTGCCTGTCTGCCTGCCTGCCTGTCTGTCTGTCTGTCTGTCTGTCTGTCTGTCTGTCTGTCTGCCTGCCTGCCTGCCTGCCTGCCTGTCTGTCTGTCTGTCTGTCTGGCTGCCTGCCTGTGGAAGAGAATAATTTGAGCATTTTGTCTTGAAGTCTTGTCCATAACTAAATTAAAATAAATCTATCGTTGAAAATCTGCTTTCTGTTGACTTTTTATTTTTTTTTAACCTTTATTTCTACAGGTAAATCCCATTGAGACCGAAGACTCTTTTACAAGGGAGACCTGTTCCCATTCCCACGTTACCATTCACACACACATTGCAGACTAACTATCGACATTCACACGACTTAAGCTGGATTCAGTAGTTTCAACGAGGCAAGTTTATCGCTATAGCACAGTTCAGACACAAGGCCATTCAGAGGGCTTTACAGGGGCAAGATTAAAATACATCAACAGAGTGATTATTGATGAAATGTTAATGTATTTGGGATAATAAATTGCCTTTGTTGACAGGTTTCATTGATTTTAAGTGGAACTAAACAGCAGAAGTGTCTTAGGAGTAAAGTTAAAAATTAGCCTTAGCTCCCAGTCGGGAACTTGACAGTATTTGCCAATTTGAGTCTTCCATAGTTGGAACCTCCGAACACACACACACACACACACACACACACACACACACACACACACACACATACACACACACACACACACACACACACACACACACACACACACACACACACACACACACACACACACACACACACACACACACACACAGACAGAGAGACAGACAGACAGACAGACAGACAGACAGACAGACAGACAGACAGACAGACAGACAGAGACACACACACACACACACACACACACACACACACACACACACATCCAAAGGGAACATTAGTATATGAAGGAGTAGAGAATGTGTCTCATTAACTTTCACTTTATAATTGTCTCCCATCTTGTTTTGGGATTTGAAACGGAAAATTTCAATTGTGTGTGTGTGTGTGTGTGTGTGCGTGTGTGCGTGTGTGTGTTCGTGTGTGCGTGTGTGTGTGGTACCCTACAGACACCTTGCTACTATTAAATGGATTATCTTGAAAAGGTTATTCCAAGCACATCCATGGAGGCAATGTGGCAGTGTGTGAGGCAACATGAGGCAGTGTGTGTGTGTGTGTGTGTGTGTGTGTGTGTGTGTGTGTGTCTGTGTCTGTGTGCTTGCATGTGTTGTGTGTGTCTCTACTTAATTGATTTGTTTCATGCTCCAGGAGCAAAGGGAGGAAAAAGTTTTCACACAAGGTTTTCTCTGAAGATTTATGATTTATGGCCTTTTCTCACTTGGCCGATGACTTCTTATGTTCAATGGCGGGGCACCAAGCATGTTTGGGAATATGTACGGTGCATATAGAAAGTATTAACAGCGCTTAACTTTTTCCACATTTTTGTTTTGTTACAGCCTGGAATAATGCTGGATTAAATTATAATTTTTTTTGTCAAAATCCTACACATAATACCCCATAATGACCACTTAAAATAAATAGGAAAAAAATAAAAATAAAAAAAAACACTTGGATTTAGGTATTATAGAGGTGGCTGCTATTAAATCTACGGTGCCCACCATCTCTACCACTGTGTCCTTGGGCAAGACACTTAACCCCAAACTGCTCCAGGGGCGCTGTACTATGGCTGACAACCCTGAAAGGTCATTTGAACTTATTTCCATGTACCCTCTGCAAATTGACAAATACAGACAAAAAATACATACACACATTTAAAATAAAGTTAGACAATTTGAGGTGAAAATATAAAGAGAGGCAAACACATAATAAATTATAAGTACACCCCCCCCCCCCCCCCCCCCCTCAGATAATCTGTCACCTTAACCTGGAGTTCCCCTGCTAATGCCACGACACACAGATTTGCATCAGCAGCACAACTAATTTCCTGCAACTCAGGATGTTTTTCAGAAGTTGCCTCTCGATATGTGTGTTTAATCTATTGATCTTAAATACTCTGAAAAGGGCATACGATGACTTGATAAGGAGCCTCGTGCTTGAAAGTTTTCCATGACGTAGAGACCTGCGGTCCTCAGAAGCTGCTGAAGAGCGTTGACACGGAGCTGTTGGCATCAGTGTTTGAGTGACAGTCACACTGAGACCTCGGAGCAGAATGGCTGCAGTCGCACTCCTCGCCTCGCTGCTGTTTGCTTTCATCAGCAACATTCACTCAGAAGAACGAATCATCATCAAGACGAAAGGAGACTCTTACACCTTCACACTCTATAACAAGTTCATCCCCTCCTGCCTGATCTCCAGGTCTGTTGGAGAGGAGAAGCTTGTCCTGTGGAACACCTCTGACTCCTCG
>NW_027648284.1:52500-55000 GCF_949987685.1 Ammodytes marinus
ACACAGGGGAGTATTGGTGTGCAGCAGTTATGCACTTAAACCAACAGTGTGTGTCAACAGCCAAAACTCTTCTGATGTACAGAGATCCCTTTGGGTTTGACTCCACCTTCTACAAAGTGAGGTGCATAGTGGTCAGTATTCTGCTGGTGGTTCTCTGTGTGACTGCGGCGATTGCGACCTGTATAAAACCAAGTGAGTAGAGGCTTAAAGGGATAGTTCAGTATTGTTGAAGTGTGGTTGTATGAGGTTGTATGAGGTTGTATGAGGTACTATGATAGTTAGTGTGTTATCTTATGGAGATGGCGATCAACGCAGTTATTTATTTTATTACTATTATAGTTATTTTAAATGTTTGAGGGAGACGTGGCTGTAGCAGAAGTCAGCCTTGTACTGTTGCAGAGGGGGCCAGAAAAAAAAAATTGGCAGGTATATAAATGCTTTCCTAAAATATTGGTTAAATTATTCACTAAATTTAGGATTTTTTCACTGCTGATTTTGCTGCAATGCACCGAGAGACAGACTTTCATTTTGTTGCACTCTTTTCAAGCGTAGTTCGGCCATGTATTACTGTGTCAACTCGTGCAGCCGTTTTTCCTCTGGCCCCCTCTGCAACGGTACAATGCTGACTTCTGCTACAGCCACGTCTCCCCCAAACTCCTTATAGTGACTGCACTGATCACCATCTCCATAAGGTGAGAGAATAACTATGCATAAGTACATCATACAACCACACTTCAAAAATACTGAACTATACCTTTAATATGCACATGTTCAAATGACATCTTAAAAATTAGAGGCAGACAGTCAGGCAGTGATGAAGGTTATTCTCACATCAAAAAAATAGTTTTATATATATTAGTGAGTATTTTAATCAATCACATTTGTTTTGTATTATTTCAGTTGCTTGATTGTTTTGTGTTGACTCTCATTGCCTCATTTAAATGTTTTAGTCCTGGTTCAACCATGTAAACCACTTTCTTAACTTTATTTGTTTGTTTATTATTCTTATAACATTTTGGAAATTAATAAAACGTGGAAGTGGTTCAAAATAAACTAATAATTTAGTATATATAAAATCAGGTATAATAAATGTAACCAAAAATCAAGGTAACGCTGATGAAAAAAAGTTTTCCCCTTAGATTCTGTACAAGTTTGTTGGTGTACATATATTTTTAAGATCATTTTTGGTATTTTGTATGCTTTTTATCAGACAGTTTGTAGGGACAAAGATGAAATGGGGCAGAGATGGGGAATGACAAGCAGAGAATGACCACGGGCTGGATTCTAACCCGTGGTCCTTGAGACAGACAGTCAGTCAGTGATGAAGGTTATTCTCACATCAAAAAATAGTGCAGTTTTTTTTTATCATATACTATTGAGTATTTTAATCCATTTTATTTTTGTATTATTTCAGTTGCTTGATTCTAATGTGCCACATTGCCTCATGCCATCGTTTAGTCCTCTTTCATCCATGTATATGAGTTTGTTGATATGGCTGTAGTGCTGGCAAAACAAATGTGTATATATATTTTTTTTGCTGATTTTTTTAAGATAAATATTCGTAATTGTTATGCTTTTTACTAGACAGTTTGTAGAGACAGAGATGAAATGGGGCAGAGAGGGGAATGACATGTAGAGAACGACCACGGGCCGGACTTTGTTTTCTTTTCTTTTTTTTGCACCCCGACAAATAGGGTGGGGCTGGCCTATTGAGTGGTTTTATACTTTTTTTTAATCTTGTTTTATTGTAATAAAAAAAAAATGCATTATTTTGATCTCACGATAATGTGATTTTTGTCTGATGTGATTTTTTTTGAACACATGTATAATTGTTGTATCTAGCTGTGTTACTGGCGCTATATAATTGCTGTTTTTTAAATGATGAATTGTCTCTTATATCTTACAATAAAGGCTTAAAAAATTAAAGACAAAACCTGGAGCCCAGTTTTCACTGTTTTGATTCATAATTTGTATTAATTTAAGCCTTTTTAGTGTGTATCAGTCTAATATTTTGAATCAGATTACACAAATACTTATTTTCTGTGCCTTTACAGCTTAGATCTTTGCAAATTAAATTATATTTAGACACATACACTTGTTCTTAAGGTTCACGGTCTAATAAACAATATGTTTACTTTGTGTGAATGTTTAGGTGTCAAGAGTGTCTGTGTCTGTGTGTGTGTGCGTGTGAGTGAGTGAGTGAGTGAGTGAGTGAGTGAGTGAGTGAGTGAGTGAGTGAGTGAGTGAGTGAGTGAGTGAGTGAGTGAGTGAGTGAGTGAGTGAGTGTGTGCGCGTGTGAGTGAGTAAGTGAGTGAGTGAGTGAGTGAGTGAGTGAGTGTGTTCATTCACATCCTGTATCAGGTTATCTGGGTAATCTCTAAATTAAGACATGCAGGCTTCAGTTACCACAACCACACTCACATATAGGCGTTATCATGCATATTAAGTGTGCATGATGTGGGGGGTTGGGGGGGGGCTATAGTCACCACTACAACCTTAT
>NW_027648283.1:5000-15000 GCF_949987685.1 Ammodytes marinus
CATTTTAAAGTTTCAAACTAAGATTTTGAAAATTTCCCAAAGTTCCACGGGGTCAAACGACACACCATTGGAAAGGCCTGGGGCCAAGGAATCCAAGGAACTTGGTTTCATGATGATAGGGCATTCCTATCCGGAGTTATTGGCAAAAACATTCTTGAGGGGCCCCTCGAAGGACGTATTTATCCCTATAACCTAACCCTAACCCTAACCCTAACCCTAACCCTAACCCTAACCCTAACCCTAACCCTAACCCTAACCCTAACCCTAACCCTAACCCTAACCCTAACCCTAACCCTAACCCTAACCCTAACCCTAACCCTAACCCTAACCCTAACCCTAACCCTTAGACAGGTCTACAGTACTTTCAAAACAGTTAAACCAATTAACGTGGACCCCATGATACCACTGGTCATATTCTACTCGGAGTCTGCCACTAAATTGGCCAGAGCCTTTAAGAATAATTTTAAAATACTCCAGGAACAAGGTGGTCTATTGGTGGACCACAGAATAATCACGGCCTACAAGAAGAACAACAATATACAGGATATACTCATCAAAGCCAAATTAACACCGTTGACTCAGAAGACTGAGGCTGCTCGCACTGAGTTTTACAAATTTGAACCCTGGGCATACAACAAACACACCAACCAGGTGTTCGCCACCCAAAAAAGTACCAACACTAAAACTAAAAATTGCATATATCTCATAAGTTGTCTCACGTGTTCGATGCAATATGTAGGTGAAACTGGCAATACACTACTGACACGATTCACCCAACATAGATATAACATCAGCCGTAAAAAAGACACTCACCTGCCCTTGGTTAGCCATTTCATTGAGCACGGGTGGAATAATCTGACCACTACTATCTTAGAGGCAAATCCCAATTGGTCCAAGAAACAGAGGAAATACCTGGAAAGACAATGGATTCACAAGTTGAACACCCGTCTCCCCTTTGGCCTCAATGAGAAATAACTCCACAACATGATAATATAATATAATAATATAACAATAATCATATCAAATTTGATAATATATATACAAAAAAACTTTATGTTATCATTCCTACTCTAATACCACCAGGCCTTGATAGGAGATAGATATCATTACATACATAGATATTAGCGAGTACACTAACCAGTGGGCAGTCTTTGACTGTCTGCTGTCCTCTCTTAACCTAACCCTAACCCTAACCCTAACCCTAACCCTAACCCTAACCCTAACCCTAACCCTCTAACCCTAACCCTAACCCTAACCCTAACCCTAACCCTAACCCTAACCCTAACCCTAACCCTAACCCTCTAACCCTAACCCTAACCCTATCTAACCCTAACCCTAACCCTAACCCTAACCCTAACCCTAACCCTAACCCTAACCCTAACCCTAACCCTAACCCTAACCCAAACCATTACCAAACGACTCAAAATGGCCTGAAACGTGCTCCTAGACACTTTCCGTGGGAACTTTTTTTTTTGGACTCAGCACTTAGAGAAATTTTCAATGACGCCCATTCATTCCTATTGGGCGAACGTTTTCGCTTATAACTCCAGAACCGTAGGTCCTAGAGACTTGAAACCAAGTTCTGTCAGACATAATTCAGCCACGCTGAACACACTGGAGTTGTCCCCGAGTCTCTACGACCTTCCGTTCAGGAGATACAGAACTTTTAAACATAAAAACACTCATAACTTGGAAACCAAAGCTCCTAGAGCCTCGGGGGTAGCACCATTGGAAAGCCCATCCCAAAATTAGTCTAGTAGGCCACTTTAAATGTCAACTTTACCTTTTCAAGGAGAGTTATTTGACGATGGCCCTTTGGGCCATCCTGGTTAAAACCCCCTTATCCTAACCCTAACCCTAACCCTAACCCTAACCCTAACCCTAACCCTAACCCTAACGTGCTCCTAGACACTTCCTGGGGGAACTTTTTTTTTTGGACTCAACACTTAGAGATATTTTCAATGACGCCCATTCATTCCCATTGGGCCGACGTTTTCGCTTATAACTCCAGAACCGTAGGTCCTAGAGACTTGAAACCAAGTTCCGTCAGACATAATTTGGCAACGCTGAACACACTGGAGTTGTCCCCGAGTCTCTACGACTTACCGTTCCGGAGATATGGCCATTTTAAAGTTTCAAACTAAGATTTTGAACATTTCCCAAGGTTCCACGGGGTCAAACGACACACCATTGGAAAGGTCTGGGGCCAAGGAATCCAAGGAACTTGGTTCCATGATGATAGGGCATTCCTATCCGGAGTTATTGGCAAAAACATTCTTGAGAGGCCTCTCGAAGGACGTATTTATCCCTATAACCTAACCCTAACCCTAACCCTAACCCTAACCCTAACCCTACCCTAACCCTAACCCTAACCCTAACCCTAACCCTCTAACCCCTAACCCTAACCCTAACCCTAACCCTAACCCTAACCCTAACCCAGAACCGTAGGTCCTAGAGACTTGAAACCAAGTTCCGTCAGACATAATTCGGCAACGCTGAACACACTGGAGTTGTCCCCGAGTCTCTACGACTTACCGTTCCGGAGATATGGCCATTTTAAAGTTTCAAACTAAGATTTTGAAAATTTCCCAAAGTTCCACGGGGTCAAACGACACACCATTGGAAAGGTCTGGGGCCAAGGAATCCAAGGAACTTGGTTGCATGATGATAAGGCATTCCTATCCGGAGTTATTGGCAAAAACATTCTTGAGGGGCCCCTCAAGAATGGGGTTTTTAAAAAACTTCACCACAGACCATTACCAGACCACTCAAAATGGCCTGAAACGTGCTCCTAGACACTTCCTGTGGGAACTTTTTTTTTTGGACTCAACACTTAGAGATATTTTCAATGACGCCCATTCATTCCCATTGGGCCGACGTTTTAACTTATAACTCCAGAACCGTAGGTCCTAGAGACTTGAAAGTGGGTGGCGTCAGACCTAATTTGGGGTCGCTAAACACGCCAGAGTTGAAATCAAGTCTCTACGACTTACCGTTCCGGAGATATGGCCATTTTAAAGTTTCAAACTAAGATTTTGAAAATTTCCCAAAGTTCCACGGGGTCAAACGACACACCATTGGAAAGGCCTGGGGCCAAGGAATCCAAGGAACTTGGTTTCATGATGATAGGGCATTCCTATCCGGAGTTATTGGCAAAAACATTCTTGAGGGGCCCCTCGAAGGACGTATTTATCCCTATAACCTAACCCTAACCCTAACCCTAACCCTAACCCTAACCCTAACCCTAACCCTAACCCTAACCCTAACCCTAACCCTAACCCTAACCCTAACCCTAACCCTAACCCTAACCCTAACCCTAACCCTAACCCTAACCCTAACCCTAACCCTAACCCTAACCCTAACCCTAACCCTAACCCTAACCCTAACCCTAACCCTAACCCTAACCCTAACCCTAACCCTAACCCTAACCCTAACCCTAACCCTAACCCTAACCCTAACCCTAACCCTAACCCTCTAACCCTAACCCTAACCCTAACCCTAACCCTAACCCTAACCCTAACCCTAACCCTAACCCTAACCCTAACCCTAACCCTCTAACCCTAACCCTAACCCTATCTAACCCTAACCCTAACCCTAACCCTAACCCTAACCCTAACCCTAACCCTAACCCTAACCCTAACCCTAACCCTAACCCAAACCATTACCAAACGACTCAAAATGGCCTGAAACGTGCTCCTAGACACTTTCCGTGGGAACTTTTTTTTTTGGACTCAGCACTTAGAGAAATTTTCAATGACGCCCATTCATTCCTATTGGGCGAACGTTTTCGCTTATAACTCCAGAACCGTAGGTCCTAGAGACTTGAAACCAAGTTCTGTCAGACATAATTCAGCCACGCTGAACACACTGGAGTTGTCCCCGAGTCTCTACGACCTTCCGTTCAGGAGATACAGAACTTTTAAACATAAAAACACTCATAACTTGGAAACCAAAGCTCCTAGAGCCTCGGGGGTAGCACCATTGGAAAGCCCATCCCAAAATTAGTCTAGTAGGCCACTTTAAATGTCAACTTTACCTTTTCAAGGAGAGTTATTTGACGATGGCCCTTTGGGCCATCCTGGTTAAAACCCCCTTATCCTAACCCTAACCCTAACCCTAACCCTAACCCTAACCCTAACCCTAACCCTAACGTGCTCCTAGACACTTCCTGGGGGAACTTTTTTTTTTGGACTCAACACTTAGAGATATTTTCAATGACGCCCATTCATTCCCATTGGGCCGACGTTTTCGCTTATAACTCCAGAACCGTAGGTCCTAGAGACTTGAAACCAAGTTCCGTCAGACATAATTTGGCAACGCTGAACACACTGGAGTTGTCCCCGAGTCTCTACGACTTACCGTTCCGGAGATATGGCCATTTTAAAGTTTCAAACTAAGATTTTGAACATTTCCCAAGGTTCCACGGGGTCAAACGACACACCATTGGAAAGGTCTGGGGCCAAGGAATCCAAGGAACTTGGTTCCATGATGATAGGGCATTCCTATCCGGAGTTATTGGCAAAAACATTCTTGAGAGGCCTCTCGAAGGACGTATTTATCCCTATAACCTAACCCTAACCCTAACCCTAACCCTAACCCTAACCCTACCCTAACCCTAACCCTAACCCTAACCCTAACCCTCTAACCCCTAACCCTAACCCTAACCCTAACCCTAACCCTAACCCTAACCCAGAACCGTAGGTCCTAGAGACTTGAAACCAAGTTCCGTCAGACATAATTCGGCAACGCTGAACACACTGGAGTTGTCCCCGAGTCTCTACGACTTACCGTTCCGGAGATATGGCCATTTTAAAGTTTCAAACTAAGATTTTGAAAATTTCCCAAAGTTCCACGGGGTCAAACGACACACCATTGGAAAGGTCTGGGGCCAAGGAATCCAAGGAACTTGGTTGCATGATGATAAGGCATTCCTATCCGGAGTTATTGGCAAAAACATTCTTGAGGGGCCCCTCAAGAATGGGGTTTTTAAAAAACTTCACCACAGACCATTACCAGACCACTCAAAATGGCCTGAAACGTGCTCCTAGACACTTCCTGTGGGAACTTTTTTTTTTGGACTCAACACTTAGAGATATTTTCAATGACGCCCATTCATTCCCATTGGGCCGACGTTTTAACTTATAACTCCAGAACCGTAGGTCCTAGAGACTTGAAAGTGGGTGGCGTCAGACCTAATTTGGGGTCGCTAAACACGCCAGAGTTGAAATCAAGTCTCTACGACTTACCGTTCCGGAGATATGGCCATTTTAAAGTTTCAAACTAAGATTTTGAAAATTTCCCAAAGTTCCACGGGGTCAAACGACACACCATTGGAAAGGCCTGGGGCCAAGGAATCCAAGGAACTTGGTTTCATGATGATAGGGCATTCCTATCCGGAGTTATTGGCAAAAACATTCTTGAGGGGCCCCTCGAAGGACGTATTTATCCCTATAACCTAACCCTAACCCTAACCCTAACCCTAACCCTAACCCTAACCCTAACCCTAACCCTAACCCTAACCCTAACCCTAACCCTAACCCTAACCCTAACCCTAACCCTAACCCTAACCCTAACCCTAACCCTAACCCTAACCCTAACCCTTAGACAGGTCTACAGTACTTTCAAAACAGTTAAACCAATTAACGTGGACCCCATGATACCACTGGTCATATTCTACTCGGAGTCTGCCACTAAATTGGCCAGAGCCTTTAAGAATAATTTTAAAATACTCCAGGAACAAGGTGGTCTATTGGTGGACCACAGAATAATCACGGCCTACAAGAAGAACAACAATATACAGGATATACTCATCAAAGCCAAATTAACACCGTTGACTCAGAAGACTGAGGCTGCTCGCACTGAGTTTTACAAATTTGAACCCTGGGCATACAACAAACACACCAACCAGGTGTTCGCCACCCAAAAAAGTACCAACACTAAAACTAAAAATTGCATATATCTCATAAGTTGTCTCACGTGTTCGATGCAATATGTAGGTGAAACTGGCAATACACTACTGACACGATTCACCCAACATAGATATAACATCAGCCGTAAAAAAGACACTCACCTGCCCTTGGTTAGCCATTTCATTGAGCACGGGTGGAATAATCTGACCACTACTATCTTAGAGGCAAATCCCAATTGGTCCAAGAAACAGAGGAAATACCTGGAAAGACAATGGATTCACAAGTTGAACACCCGTCTCCCCTTTGGCCTCAATGAGAAATAACTCCACAACATGATAATATAATATAATAATATAACAATAATCATATCAAATTTGATAATATATATACAAAAAAACTTTATGTTATCATTCCTACTCTAATACCACCAGGCCTTGATAGGAGATAGATATCATTACATACATAGATATTAGCGAGTACACTAACCAGTGGGCAGTCTTTGACTGTCTGCTGTCCTCTCTTAACCTAACCCTAACCCTAACCCTAACCCTAACCCTAACCCTAACCCTAACCCTAACCCTCTAACCCTAACCCTAACCCTAACCCTAACCCTAACCCTAACCCTAACCCTAACCCTAACCCTAACCCTCTAACCCTAACCCTAACCCTATCTAACCCTAACCCTAACCCTAACCCTAACCCTAACCCTAACCCTAACCCTAACCCTAACCCTAACCCTAACCCTAACCCAAACCATTACCAAACGACTCAAAATGGCCTGAAACGTGCTCCTAGACACTTTCCGTGGGAACTTTTTTTTTTGGACTCAGCACTTAGAGAAATTTTCAATGACGCCCATTCATTCCTATTGGGCGAACGTTTTCGCTTATAACTCCAGAACCGTAGGTCCTAGAGACTTGAAACCAAGTTCTGTCAGACATAATTCAGCCACGCTGAACACACTGGAGTTGTCCCCGAGTCTCTACGACCTTCCGTTCAGGAGATACAGAACTTTTAAACATAAAAACACTCATAACTTGGAAACCAAAGCTCCTAGAGCCTCGGGGGTAGCACCATTGGAAAGCCCATCCCAAAATTAGTCTAGTAGGCCACTTTAAATGTCAACTTTACCTTTTCAAGGAGAGTTATTTGACGATGGCCCTTTGGGCCATCCTGGTTAAAACCCCCTTATCCTAACCCTAACCCTAACCCTAACCCTAACCCTAACCCTAACCCTAACCCTAACGTGCTCCTAGACACTTCCTGGGGGAACTTTTTTTTTTGGACTCAACACTTAGAGATATTTTCAATGACGCCCATTCATTCCCATTGGGCCGACGTTTTCGCTTATAACTCCAGAACCGTAGGTCCTAGAGACTTGAAACCAAGTTCCGTCAGACATAATTTGGCAACGCTGAACACACTGGAGTTGTCCCCGAGTCTCTACGACTTACCGTTCCGGAGATATGGCCATTTTAAAGTTTCAAACTAAGATTTTGAACATTTCCCAAGGTTCCACGGGGTCAAACGACACACCATTGGAAAGGTCTGGGGCCAAGGAATCCAAGGAACTTGGTTCCATGATGATAGGGCATTCCTATCCGGAGTTATTGGCAAAAACATTCTTGAGAGGCCTCTCGAAGGACGTATTTATCCCTATAACCTAACCCTAACCCTAACCCTAACCCTAACCCTAACCCTACCCTAACCCTAACCCTAACCCTAACCCTAACCCTCTAACCCCTAACCCTAACCCTAACCCTAACCCTAACCCTAACCCTAACCCAGAACCGTAGGTCCTAGAGACTTGAAACCAAGTTCCGTCAGACATAATTCGGCAACGCTGAACACACTGGAGTTGTCCCCGAGTCTCTACGACTTACCGTTCCGGAGATATGGCCATTTTAAAGTTTCAAACTAAGATTTTGAAAATTTCCCAAAGTTCCACGGGGTCAAACGACACACCATTGGAAAGGTCTGGGGCCAAGGAATCCAAGGAACTTGGTTGCATGATGATAAGGCATTCCTATCCGGAGTTATTGGCAAAAACATTCTTGAGGGGCCCCTCAAGAATGGGGTTTTTAAAAAACTTCACCACAGACCATTACCAGACCACTCAAAATGGCCTGAAACGTGCTCCTAGACACTTCCTGTGGGAACTTTTTTTTTTGGACTCAACACTTAGAGATATTTTCAATGACGCCCATTCATTCCCATTGGGCCGACGTTTTAACTTATAACTCCAGAACCGTAGGTCCTAGAGACTTGAAAGTGGGTGGCGTCAGACCTAATTTGGGGTCGCTAAACACGCCAGAGTTGAAATCAAGTCTCTACGACTTACCGTTCCGGAGATATGGCCATTTTAAAGTTTCAAACTAAGATTTTGAAAATTTCCCAAAGTTCCACGGGGTCAAACGACACACCATTGGAAAGGCCTGGGGCCAAGGAATCCAAGGAACTTGGTTTCATGATGATAGGGCATTCCTATCCGGAGTTATTGGCAAAAACATTCTTGAGGGGCCCCTCGAAGGACGTATTTATCCCTATAACCTAACCCTAACCCTAACCCTAACCCTAACCCTAACCCTAACCCTAACCCTAACCCTAACCCTAACCCTAACCCTAACCCTAACCCTAACCCTAACCCTAACCCTAACCCTAACCCTAACCCTAACCCTAACCCTAACCCTAACCCTTAGACAGGTCTACAGTACTTTCAAAACAGTTAAACCAATTAACGTGGACCCCATGATACCACTGGTCATATTCTACTCGGAGTCTGCCACTAAATTGGCCAGAGCCTTTAAGAATAATTTTAAAATACTCCAGGAACAAGGTGGTCTATTGGTGGACCACAGAATAATCACGGCCTACAAGAAGAACAACAATATACAGGATATACTCATCAAAGCCAAATTAACACCGTTGACTCAGAAGACTGAGGCTGCTCGCACTGAGTTTTACAAATTTGAACCCTGGGCATACAACAAACACACCAACCAGGTGTTCGCCACCCAAAAAAGTACCAACACTAAAACTAAAAATTGCATATATCTCATAAGTTGTCTCACGTGTTCGATGCAATATGTAGGTGAAACTGGCAATACACTACTGACACGATTCACCCAACATAGATATAACATCAGCCGTAAAAAAGACACTCACCTGCCCTTGGTTAGCCATTTCATTGAGCACGGGTGGAATAATCTGACCACTACTATCTTAGAGGCAAATCCCAATTGGTCCAAGAAACAGAGGAAATACCTGGAAAGACAATGGATTCACAAGTTGAACACCCGTCTCCCCTTTGGCCTCAATGAGAAATAACTCCACAACATGATAATATAATATAATAATATAACAATAATCATATCAAATTTGATAATATATATACAAAAAAACTTTATGTTATCATTCCTACTCTAATACCACCAGGCCTTGATAGGAGATAGATATCATTACATACATAGATATTAGCGAGTACACTAACCAGTGGGCAGTCTTTGACTGTCTGCTGTCCTCTCTTAACCTAACCCTAACCCTAACCCTAACCCTAACCCTAACCCTAACCCTAACCCTAACCCTCTAACCCTAACCCTAACCCTAACCCTAACCCTAACCCTAACCCTAACCCTAACCCTAACCCTAACCCTCTAACCCTAACCCTAACCCTATCTAACCCTAACCCTAACCCTAACCCTAACCCTAACCCTAACCCTAACCCTAACCCTAACCCTAACCCTAACCCTAACCCAAACCATTACCAAACGACTCAAAATGGCCTGAAACGTGCTCCTAGACACTTTCCGTGGGAACTTTTTTTTTTGGACTCAGCACTTAGAGAAATTTTCAATGACGCCCATTCATTCCTATTGGGCGAACGTTTTCGCTTATAACTCCAGAACCGTAGGTCCTAGAGACTTGAAACCAAGTTCTGTCAGACATAATTCAGCCACGCTGAACACACTGGAGTTGTCCCCGAGTCTCTACGACCTTCCGTTCAGGAGATACAGAACTTTTAAACATAAAAACACTCATAACTTGGAAACCAAAGCTCCTAGAGCCTCGGGGGTAGCACCATTGGAAAGCCC
>NW_027648283.1:20000-25000 GCF_949987685.1 Ammodytes marinus
GTGTGGTGATAATCTTTACGATGAGGATGTAAAGAAGCTTCCTCCCTGTATTCCCGGAGCCGGTCTCACTCCAGCCATCATGGCCTGTTACCGCTAGTGGCTAATATACTGCTGGTTAACCTGCTGATCGCTGTGTTCAAGTAAGACAGACAGACAGACAGACAGACAGACAGGCAGACAGACAGACAGACAGACAGACAGACAGACAGACAGACAGACAGACAGACAGACAGACAGGCAGGCAGACACACACACACACACACACACACACACACACATTTGCAGACATTAACACCCAGGCCTCTGACAGTTGGGGTGGTAGGATAGCCTAGAGGAAAGGTGCCCGACCAGTAACAATGAGGTTGCTTGTTCGATCCCCGGCACTGGACAGGAGGGTGTTTTTTTTTTTTTTTTTTTTTTTAAGTCTTTATTGAACATGGTTAAAAAAATAATACAAACTAAAATAAAACAATTGAGCAGTAAAAAAGGAAATAAATAAATTAAAAACAAACAAATGGGGTCCTCAGGATCCTAAGCAACAAATACATAACTCAAATAACATGGTTCATGTTCAAAAGGGAAGAAGTTAAGAAAAACTTTTCTGGTCCTACCCCCTCTTATTTTTTATAATTGTTTACAAAAAAAATAAAGGTTCAGTTTGAATCAGTCAGTGTCTATGATGTTTGGCTCGTGGGTTTAAACAAATCAAAACTTTTCGACTATGACCCTGGAGTGGAATGACTGTGTCACCCCACTTCAACTGCCCAGTCGTCGGATGAAGCAGGGGGTGTCACCGAGATAGCTCAAACTACCTAACCCTAACCCTAACCCATTCACACTATAACCAGGCCTAAGCCCCAGTCACACTACACACACCGTACCACTGGACTCTTTAACCAGGCCTAAGCCCCATTCACACTATAACCAGGCCCCATTCACACTATAACCAGGCCCCAGCCCCATTCACACTATAACCAGGCCTAAGCCCCATTCACAATATAACCAGGCCCCAGCCCCATTCACACTATAACCAGGCCTAAGCCCCATTCACACTACACACCGTACCAGGCCTAAGCCCCATTCACACTATAACCAGGCCCCATTCACACTATAACCAGGCCCCAGCCCCATTCACACTATAAGTTCATAATATTCATTTAGACATTTAGTTTAAGATCTGAGTGGATTCAACTATGTATACAAAAATATGAATTATGAATATATATATATATTTGTACATACATATATATATATATATATATATATATATATATATATTTTACGGCCCGACCAAATATTTTATCGGCCGGCCGATTATAGGCGATTGGTTTTCTTTTTCTTATAGAAAATTCCCATTCACACTATAACCAGGCCCAAGCCCCATTCACACTACACAACGTACCAGGCCTAAGCCCCATTCACACTACACACACCGTACCACTGGACTCTTTAACCAGGCCCCAGCCCCATTCACACTATAACCAGGCCTAAGCCCCATTCACACTATAACCAGGCCCCAGCCCCATTCACACTATAACCAGGCCCCATTCACACTATAACCAGGCCCCAGCCCCATTCACACTATAACCAGGCCTAAGCCCCATTCACACTATAACCAGGCCCCAGCCCCATTCACACTATACACCGTACCAGGCCTAAGCCCCATTCACACTATAACCAGGCCCCATTCACACTATAACCAGGCCCCAGCCCCATTCACACTATAAGGGTTAGGGTTAGGGTCACACTATAACCAGGCCTAAGCCCCATTCACACCGTACTGAACCGTACCAAACCGTACCGAACCGTACTGAGCCGTACTGAACCGTACCGAACCGTACTGAACCGTACCGAACCGTACCGAACCGTACCGAACCGTAACAAATCATACTGTACCAATGTGTGGAAACAAAACTAAAGTAAGACTGCAGTCAGCCCATGTTGGTCCTCACTATCTGTCCCATTGTCCCAACACTCTCCTTGTTTGATCGTCTGTTCAAGTGTTTTCAAAACAACATTTAGTCATTAAGTGTTCTTTATACTGTCATACTGTATGGAATGGTGAAGCCCACTGAGGCAAATGTCTATTTGTGATATTGGGCTGTAGAAAATAAAACTGATTTGATTTTGATTTGTTCAGGTTAGCATTAGCAAGCCATTAAGGCTTCACTGTTCTCCTGGTCGCTCCGTCTGTTGAAATGTTCTCATAATAATGAGACAAACTTTAGCCACAACAGCATGTACCTCAGCAGCTAGAAGTCATCTAGTAATTAAGTTTTCAGGTATTCAAGCCATAAAGACTTTTTTAATCAACCCTTCATGTATTAAATATATTAGATATTCATTGTAATGTTGTGGTATGAAATACGATTAAAATTATTATTATTAATAATTTTTCATTTTTCTCTTTTCCCTTCTCCTGTCCCGACCCACAGTGTACGCCATAGAGATCAACCGTAAGTATCTCACTCTGACAAACCTTTAAACTGTAAAGATAATGATAAAGGTTCTTTAATTACTGTTTATCACATGATACAAAAAACCACATTCAAAGTGCACTGCCTAAGAACTCTGCTCAAAAATATAAATGCTGCTCTCTCTCAACATGTATCAATCTCTCTCTCTCTCTCTCTCTCTCTCTCTCTCTCTCTCTGTACTACTAATTTAATGTCTCTCTCTCTCCCTCCCTATCTCCCTCCCTCCCTGCCTCTCTCTCTCTCTCCCTCCCTCCCTCTCTCTCTCCCCCCTGTCTCTCTCTTTGCCTGTCTCTCTCTCAGCTCCGTGTGGTGATAATCTTTACGATGAGGATGGAAAGAAGCTTCCTCCCTGTATTCCCGGAGCCGGTCTCACTCCAGCCATCATGGCCACCTGCTAGTGGCTAATATACTGCTGGTTAACCTGCTGATCGCTGTGTTCAAGTAAGACAGACAGACAGACAGACAGACAGACAGACAGACAGGCAGACAGACAGACAGACAGGCAGGCAGGCAGACAGACAGACAGACAGACAGACAGACAGACAGACAGACAGACAGACACACACACACACACACACACACACACATTTGCAGACATTAACACCCAGGCCTCTGACAGTTGGGGTGGTAGGATAGCCTAGAGGAAAGGTGCCCGACCAGTAACAATGAGGTTGCTTGTTCGATCCCCGGCACTGGACAGGAGGGAGTTTTTTTTTTTTTTTTTTTTTAAGTCTTTATTGAACATGGTTAAAAAAATAATACAAACTAAAATAAAACAATTGAGCAGTAAAAAAGGAAATAAATAAATTAAAAACAAACAAATGGGGTCCTCAGGATCCTAAGCAACAAATACATAACTCAAATAACATGGTTCATGTTCAAAAGGGAAGAAGTTAAGAAAAACTTTTCTGGTCCTACCCCCTCTTATTTTTTATAATTGTTTACAAAAAAAATAAAGGTTCAGTTTGAATCAGTCAGTGTCTATGATGTTTGGCTCGTGGGTTAAAACAAATCAAAACTTTTCGACTATGACCCTGGAGTGGAATGACTGTGTCACCCCACTTCAACTGCCCAGTCGTCGGATGAAGCAGGGGGTGTCACCGAGATAGCTCAAACTACCTAACCCTTTATATAGGGTTTTTAAAAAACTTCAATACAGACCATTACCAAACGACTCAAAATAGCCTGAAACGTGCTCCTAGACACTTTCTGTGGGAACTTTATTTTTTGGACTCGGCACTTGGTAAAATGTTCAACCTTTTTTACATAGGGGGTCAATGGCAGCTATATGAAGGAAGTGAGCTAGAACTCCAAAACTTCGCACACATGTCTAAGGGGCCTGGGGCACCTCCCACACCAAAGGCCGTCCCTATGCCCATCTCCCTCGCCGAGTGGTACAACTTTGAAATTTTCAAATTCAATTTTCTATACCAAAAAAAGCCGCCAGGGGGCCAAGATTTTGCACAGACGTAGCCCTCATCCATACCCACCACCCCATATGCTTCAAATTCCCACACCCCTCTCCCTGTTCCCATGGCAGCACTTTGAAATGTTGTCCCATGTTAAAAAAAGTTGCCACTAGGGGCGCCAAATTTCTCAGGCATGTAGAGGGGGCCCAGGGCTACCACGGGCACTATCCAGAATTCCCACGCCCCTCTGTTTCTTTGAATGGCAGCACTTCAAAGTTTTCAAATCAAGATTGCAGTACCCAAACAAGCCACCAGTGGCGCCACATTTCGTGAGCAGGTCCGCTGGGGCCAGACCTATCCGAGGGTGGTCTCGGAATTCCCATGCCCCTCTGTTTGCCTGAGCTAGGTCCAAAAAAACAACTTTTGAAAAGTGGTAAGTAGCCCTTAACCTAACCCTAACCCTAACCCTAACCCTAACCCTAACCCTAACCCTAACCCAAACACACCATCCTCACCCGGCTCAAACAACACCTTTACAATATTAGGGAAGGTAAGCTCACCACCCCATTGGTCACTCATTTCCAACAACACCCCGTTACCAACCTCATCATATCCGGAACGGAATCTAACAACCGTTGGACCACCGGACAGAGGAAGAGGGTGGAAAAAATATGGATACACAAACTGGACACCACCATACCAAAAGGCCTCAATGACAAATAATCATCCTCTTCAACAATAATCCATTCCCCCACTTCTTCCCACCCTGGACCATCCACGCTGCTGACCAGAGCCCCCGCCCCGCTCCCAACATGCTTGGTTTTTATTAGTTATTTTAATTCTCACTATTTTAGCTGTTCTGATTTTTTTTTTATATGTACCATTTACAAATCTTTATTCAAGTTGTTTTAACGTTTTATTTGATCCTGGTCAACAGCACCCTTTTCTTCCCACCCTGGAGCATCCACGCTGCTGACCACAGCCCCCGCCCCGCACATGCTAAGTTTTTCTTGCCTTCTTAGTATTTTTTTAATTATTTTAACTTTTTAATTATTTTAATCTTGAAATTATTTTAATTTTCTAACTACTCTTAGCAATTTTAAATCATTGTTCA
>NW_027648283.1:32500-35000 GCF_949987685.1 Ammodytes marinus
AGGGGTTAGGGGTTAAGGTATATTAAAGGTTAGGGTTAAGGGTTAGGGGTTAGGGGTTAGGGGTTAGGGGTTAGGGGTTAAGGTATGTTAAAGGTTAGGGTTAAGGGTTATAGGGTCAGGGGTCAGAGAGTTTAGGGGTTAGGGGTTAGGGGTTAGGGGTTAAGGGCTAGGGGTTAGGGGTTAAGGGTTAGGGGTTAAGGGTTAGGGGTTAGGGGTTAGGGGTTAAGGGTTAGGGGTTAGGGGTTAGGGGTTAGGGGTTAGGGGTTAAGGTATATTAAAGGTTAGGGTTAAGGGTTATAGGGTCAGGGCTCAGAGAGTTTAGGGGTTAGGGGTTAGGGGTTAAGGGCTAGGGGTTAGGGGTTAAGGGTTAGGGGTTAAGGGTTAGGGGTTAGGGGTTAGGGGTTAAGGGTTAGGGGTTAGAGGTTAGGGGTTAGGGGTTAAGGGTTAGGGGTTAAGGGTTAGGGGTTAAGGGTTAGGGGTTAGGGGTTAAGGGTTAGGGGTTAAGGGTTAGGGGTTAGGGGTTAAGGGCTAGGGGTTAGGGGTTAAGGGTTAGGGGTTAAGGGTTAGGGGTTAGGGGTTAGGGGTTAGGGGTTAAGGGTTAGGGGTTAAGGGTTAGGGGTTAAGGGTTAGGGGTTAGGGGTTAGGGGTTAAGGGTTAAGGGTTAGGGGTTAGGGGTTAAGGGTTAGGGGTTAAGGGTTAGGGGTTAGGGGTTAGGGGTTAAGGGTTAGGGGTTAGGGGTTAGGGGTTAGGGGTTAGGGGTTAAGGTATATTAAAGGTTAGGGTTAAGGGTTATAGGGTCAGGGCTCAGAGAGTTTAGGGGTTAGGGTTAGGGGTTAGGGGTTAGGGGTTAGGGGTTAAAGTTTAGGGTTAGGGGTTAGGGGTTAGGGGTTAGGGGTTAGGGGTTAAAGTTTAGGGTTAAGGGTTATAGGGTCAGGGGTCAGAGAGTTAAGGGGTTAGGGGTTATTAAAGGTACATTTAAACATGATGTGATACAGTCCATCGTAGATGTAAAGTAGTGATAATAAGGGTAAGAGGGGTTAGGGGTTAGAGGTAACGGGGTTAGAAGGGTTAGGGTATAATAGGGTGAAGGGTTAGGGGTTAGAGGGTTAGGGTATGATAGGGTGAAGGGTTAGGGTTAGAGGTTGGAGGGTTAGGGTATTATAGGGTGAAGGGTTATGGGTTAGAAGGGTTAGGGTATAATAGGGTGAAGGGTTAGGGGTTAGAGGGTTAGGGTATAATAGGGTGAAGGGTTAGGGGTTAGAGGTAACGGGGTTAGAAGGGTTAGGGTATAATAGGGTGGAGGGTTAGGGGTTAGGGGTTAGAGGGTTAGGGTATGATAGGGTGAAGGGTTAGGGGTTAGAGGGTTAGGGTTAGGGGTTAGAGGGTTAGGGTATAATAGGGTGAAGGGTTATGGGTTAGAAGGGTTAGGGTATAATAGGGTGGAGGGTTAGGGTTAGAGGGTTAGAGGGTTAGGGTATTATAGGGTGAAGGGTTAGGGTTAGAGGTTAGAGGGTTAGGGTATTATAGGGTGAAGGGTTATGGGTTAGAAGGGTTAGGGTATAATAGGGTGAAGGGTTAGGGGTTAGAGGGTTAGGGTATTATAGGGTGAAGGGTTAGGGGTTAGGGGTTAGAGGGTTAGGGTATTATAGGGTGAAGGGTTAGGGGTTAGAGGGTTAGGGTATTATAGGGTGAAGGGTTAGGGGTTAGGGGTTAGAGGGTTAGGGTATAATAGGGTGAAGGGTTAGGGGTTAGAAGGGTTAGGGTATAATAGGGTGAAGGGTTAGGGGTTAGAAGGGTTAGGGTATAATAGGGTGAAGGGTTAGGGGTTAGAGGGTTAGGGTATAATAGGGTGAATCCTCATGAGGTGAATGAAGTGAATGTGTTTCTGTCTCAGAGTGTTCCTGTCTTCACGGTCTCTGTAACTCGGGGCAACAAGGAGACGGATCCTGCACATGTTTCTCTGGATACGGAGGCAGCAGCTGTGACCAAGGTCTGAACATTATGTTACTATAATGTATAGTTAACCCTAACCGTTACACAATGCAACATTACATTTCTCCCCTAACCCTTAAACCCTCCATAGAGTTACCTGTTGTTCCCTGGCTGTGCTACCTGTCCTGTGGGTTAGGATGACCTTTGCCCTTTTATATGTAGTCTGTGTATACTGTGTTAGGGTCAGGTCTATATATAGTATATACTGTCTTATCTGTTTCCCCCAGAGCTGCCTGGCTGTGCCTCTCTCCTGTGGGTTAGGATTACCTTTGTATAGTGGATCAGGCCTATATGTTTAGTATATAAAGTGTAAGGGTTAGGGTTAGAGTCAGGCCTGTATACTGGGTCAGGCCTATATGTTTAGTAGGGTTAGGGTCAGGTATATGTATAGTATAGAATGTGTTATCTGTTCCCCAGAGCTGCCTGGCTGTGCCTCTCTCCTGTGGGTTAGAGTTAGAGTCTGTATATGTACTGGGTTAGGGTTATAATGTGTAGTAATACCTTGTTC
>NW_027648283.1:37500-40000 GCF_949987685.1 Ammodytes marinus
GTCTGTCTGTCTGTCTGCCTGTCTGTCTGTCTGTGTTCCAGTCTCACTGCGAGTGCCTCTCTGGGTTTGTCAGTGCGTCTGACGGCTGCAAACTGAAGGATTCCTGTCGACCAGATTCCTGCCACAAGAACGCCAACTGCTCCACCGTGGAGCCGGGAAGCGTAGAGTAGGTTTCTCTAATATATCTATATCTATAACCCTGTTCTCTTATAATAATATATCTATATCTATCTATCCCTCTGTTGTCTTACCCCTATCCCCTAACCCTAATGTAGGCCTTACCCTGTCTATAAAACTCTCTCTGTATAACTCTCTCTGTATAACCCTCTCTATACTGTGTGTGTGTGTCTGTCTGTGTGTCTGACCCTTTAACTGTGTGTGTTCTGAAAGCCCCACTTACAGTCCCCTACAATAGTATCGAAACGGTGAGGCCAATTCCTTTTTTTTTTGCTGTAGACTGGAAACATTTGGGTTTGACACCAAAATATGAATATGAGACAATAGATCAACATTTCAGCTTTCAATTCCAGGTATTTACATCTGGATCTGATACACAACTGAGAAGATATCATTATTTGTAAAGGAACAACACATCTTTCCAGTCAACAGGAAAAATAAAGGAATTGGCCTCACCGTTCCAATACTTTTGTAGGGGACTGTATAACCCTCTCTCTATGAGCCTTTCTGTTATCGAGACATCTCAACATCTGTTCCAGCCCATCTCACCTCTCACCCCCCCCCCCCCCCCCAGGTGCACCTGTCTGCCCGGTTACCTCGGTAACGGCCAGGTGTGTTACGGTGACATCATGTCGCGTCTGAATGAGATGAACACGGAACCGGGAGGAACCTGGACCGGACAGCTGAGCAGCGCCATCCAGCTGTTTGGTGAGAGACAGACAGACAGACAGACAGACAGACAGACAGACAGACAGACAGACAGACAGACAGACAGACAGACAGACAGACAGACAGACAGACAGACAGACAGACAGACAGGGGGTTAGAGTGGAGATAGACAGACAGGGGGTTAGAGTGGAGATAGACAGATAGGGGGTTAGAGAGACAGACAGGGGGTTAGAGAGACAGACAGGGGGTTAGAGAGGAGAGAGAGACAGGGGGTTAGAGTGGAGAGAGACAGACAGGGGGTTAGAGTGGAGAGAGACAGATAGGGGGTAAGAGAGACAGACAGCGGGTTAGAGTGAAGAGAGACAGAGAGACAGACAGGGGGTTAGAGAGACAGACAGGGGGTTAGAGTGGAGAGAGAGACAGGGGGTTAGAGAGACAGACAGGGGGTTAGAGTGGAGAGAGACAGACAGGGGGTTAGAGAGACAGACAGGGGGTTAGAGAGGAGAGAGAAACAGGGGGTTAGAGAGACAGAGAGACAGACAGGGGGTTAGAGGGGAGATAGACAGACAGGGAGATATACTGCTATACAGACAGCGTTTGGTACGAGACAGAGAATAACACTGATAATATAGTAATGTGCTTCAGACAGTGATTATCTCATTATATTACTGATCAGAGCTTCATATACTGTGTTCCCTCTATTGTAGGAGCAACAATAGGTTCTGACTGTTATAATATAATATAATATAATATAATATAATATAATATAATATAATATAATATAATATAATATAATATAATATAATATAATATAATATAATTATATTATATTATATTATATTATATTATATTATATTATATTATATTATATTATATTATATTATATTATATTATATTATATTATATTACTGATCAGAGCTTCATTATTCATAAACTGTGTATTCCCTCTATTGTAGGAGCAACAATAGGTTCTGACTGTTATTGTTCACGTTTTATTTACACCAAGGCTCAGCCCTTTAGACTTTTCCCTGCCTGACTCGTATGACCATGACTAACCCTAACCCTCTCTGTGCTCCAGAGAGTTAGGGGGTTAGAGGGTTAGAGGGTTAGAGGGTTAGGGGGTTAGAGGGTTAAAGGGTTAGAGGGTTAGAGGGTTAGAGGGTTAGAGGGTTAGGGGGTTAAAGGGTTAGGACGTTAGAGGGTTAGAGGGTT
Source organism: Ammodytes marinus (assembly GCF_949987685.1). Lineage (NCBI taxonomy): Eukaryota > Metazoa > Chordata > Actinopteri > Uranoscopiformes > Ammodytidae > Ammodytes > Ammodytes marinus. The sequence continues at coordinate 39,559 of NW_027648283.1, forward strand.
AGAGGGTTAGAGGGTTAGGGGGTTAGAGGGTTAGAGGGTTAGGGGGTTAGAGGGTTAGGGGGTTAGAGGGTTAGAGGGTTAGGGGGTTAGAGGGTTAGGGGGTTAGGGGGTTAGAGGGTTAGGGGGTTAGAGGGTTAGGGGGTTAGAGGGTTAGAGGGTTATAGGGTTAGAGGGTTAGAGGGTGAGGGGGTTAGGGGGTTAGAGGGTTAGGGAGTTAGGGGGTTAGAGGGTTAGAGGGTTAGAGGGGGTTAGGGGTTAGTGGGTTAGAGGGGGTTAGAGGGTTAGAGGGTGAGGGGGTTAGAGGGTTAGAGGGTTAGAGGGTTAGGAGTTTAGAGGGTTAGAGGGTTAGGGAGTTAGGGGGTTAGAAGGTGAGAGGGTGAGAGGGTTAGAGGGTTAGAGGGTTAGGGGGTTAGAAGGTGAGAGGGTGAGAGGGTTAGGGGGT
>NW_027648283.1:42500-45000 GCF_949987685.1 Ammodytes marinus
CCGACTGTTTATATACAGTATCTCACAAAAGTGAGTACACCCCTCACATTTCTTCAAATATTTCATTATATCTTTCCATGGGACAACACTGAAGAAATGACACTTTGATACAATGTAAAGTAGTCAGTGTACAGCTTGTATTACAGTGTAAATTTACTGTCGCCTCAAAATAACTCGACACACAGCCATTAATGTCTAAACTGCCGGTTACAAAAGTGAGTACACCCCTAAGAAAAAATGTCCAAATTGGGCCCAAAGCGTCAATATTTTGTGTGGCCACCATTATTTTCCAGCACTACCTTAACCCTCATGGGCATGGAGTTCACCAGAGCTTCACAGGTTGCCACTGGAATCCTCTTCCCCTCATTCATGACAACATCACGGAGCTGGTGGATACTGGAGACCTTGCGCTCCTCCATCTCCTGTTTTAAGAAGCCCCAAAGATGCTCAATAGGGTTTAGGTCTGGGGACATGCTTGGCCAGTCCATAACCTTTACCCTCAGCTTCTTTAGCAAGGCAGTAGTCGTCTTGGAGGTGTGTTTGGGGTCGTTATCATGCTGCAATACTGCCCTGCGGCCCAGTTTAAGAAGGTTGAGTGCACGTTTTCAGCGTCATACCAAGAGGTTGGCTTTGGAAAATTGACGTATGAGTGCTGCCAGCATTACTGCAGGGCTTGAAGGGGTGGGGGGTCAACCTGTCAGTGCTCAGACCATACGCCACACACTGCATCATACTGGTCTGCATGGCTGTCGTCCGAGAAGGAAGCCTATTCTAAAGATGATGCAAAATAAAGCCCACAAACAGTTTGCTGAAGACAAACAGACTACGGACATGGATGACTGCAACCATGTCCTGTGGTCTGATGAGACCAAGATACATTTATTTGGTTCAGATGGTGTTAAGAGTGTGGAGCGGCAACCAGGTGAGGAGTACAAAGAAAAGTGTGTATTGCCTATAGTCAAGCATGGTGGTTGGAGTGTCATGGTCTGGGGCTGCATGAGTGCTGCCAGTACTGGGGATCTACAGTTCATTGAATTCTAACATGTACTGTGACATACTGAAGCAGAGCATGATCCCCTCCCTTCATAAACTGGGCCGCAGGGCAGTATTGCAGCATGATAACGACCCCAAACACACCTCCAAGACGACCACTGCCTTGCTAAAGAAGCTGAGGGTAAAGGTTATGGATTGGCCAAGCATGTCTCCAGACCTAAACCCTATTGAGCATCTTTGGGGCTTCTTAAAACAGGAGATGGAGGAGCGCAAGGTCTCCAGTATCCACCAGCTCCGTGATGTTGTCATGAATGAGGGGAAGAGGGTTCCAGTGGCAACCTGTGAAGCTCTGGTGAACTACATGCCCATGAGGGTTAAGGTAGTGCTGGAAAATAATGGTGGCCACACAAAATATTGACACTTTGGGCCCAATTTGGACATTTTAACTCAGGGGTGTACTCACTTTTGTAACCGGCAGTTTAGACATTAATGGCTGTGTGTCGAGTTATTTTGAGGGGACAGTAAATTTACACTGTTATATAAGCTGTACACACGCTACTTTACATTGTATCAAAGTGTCATTTATTCAGTGTTGTCCCATGAAAAGATATAATGAAATATTTGAAGAAATGTGAGGGGTGTACTCACTTTTGTGAGATACTGTATAAAACCCTTTAAACTAAACTGTGTATCTCTGAACCCTGAGCCCTACTGTATAGGGGAGAATGGGGTTTTATGTCACATGGGTTGGTTGTCGCAATCGTTATAACTCGGAACCAGAAGGCACTGTCTGTTAAATTTTGGTATGTAAATATCCAGAATTGGGATCAGAGGTCGCCTACATAGTCTTCCTTGGAGTTAGACTGCTGAATTTGAGGTGAGAGGACTGTTGTGTTTTTCATGTCAAATTGAAAATATTTAGCTCCTCAGTATTTTTCTTCTAGGCTTTTACACAATGGGTTTAAAACAAAACACTTGTTACCCTAAAAAAGTGTGAAGGGTAAACTATAGTTTAGACTGTTGTTAGCAAGCTAATTTGTTGTCAGATGGTTGTTGGCCTTGATGCTAGCAAGAAATTCCAGTTGTGGTTGGTTGTTTTTTTGGGGGGGTTGGTTGTCACATGTTATCCAAAGGATGCAGCCAGAAATCAGAATCAGAATCAGAAAAAACTTTATTTATCCCAAGAAGGGCAATTTAGTTTACAGTTCCAGTTCGCAGTAAAAAATCATTTGAATAAATACTATAAAAAGCAATACGAGGTAGAAAATAACATCAATAGACAAACAGCAGTCCAACACACACATGCAACTCACATTCACTTCAACTCAACCTGTCAGAACAACCACCCAGCTACCCTGGTGCTCTCCACCTACTCCTGACCCTTGTGATCATTCAGTAACCTGATGGTTGCAGGAATAAATGAGTGTGAGTACCTCATGTGCCCTGATTGAAAGATAGCGCCGCCCGGAGGGCAATAGTGTGAGTTCCTCACTGAGGACATGGTCAG
>NW_027648283.1:47500-52500 GCF_949987685.1 Ammodytes marinus
TCTTTCTTCAGGGTCGAAACAAACTGGTGGAGCTGCTGAGGAACCACATCGTCCCGGCAACATCCGTGAGGCACACACACACACACACACACACACACACACACACACACACACACACACACACACACAGACACTGTTTAACATCAGACCCTTATATACTGTAATCTGATGTGTTACTCAGACAGATTGTAACAGATATAATAACGTGTTGACATGAATCTTGTTCCCGTTTGAAGCTGGAAGTCTTTAACGCCGTGACGACCACCAGACTGACCACGGCGGCCAATCAGGTTCTGACCTTCAACGTGACGCGAAACGTGAGTTTGATATTCTGTTGAAATCTATTAAAGGGTCAGTGGGTTAGGGTTAGGGCTATGTTTGAAGGGTTAGGGTTAGGGTTAGGGCTATGTTTCAAGGGTAAGGGTTAGGGTTAGGGCTATGTCTAAAGGGTAAGGGTTAAGGCTATGTTTGAAGGGTTAGGGTTAGGGTTAGGGCTATGTCTAAAGGGTTAGGGTTAGGGTTATGTCTAACGGGTTAGGGTTATGTCTAAAGGGTAAGGGTTATGTCTAAAGGGTAAGGGTTAGCTTAAGGCTATGTCTAAAGGGTTAGGGTTAGGGCTATGTCTAAAGGGTAAGGGTTAGCTTAGGGCTATGTCTAAAGGGTAAGGGTTAGCTTAGGGCTATGTCTAAAGGGTTAGGGTTAGGGTTATGTCTAAAGGGTAAGGGTTAGCTTAGGGTTATGTCTAAAGGGTTAGCTTAGGGCTATGTCTAAAGGGTTAGGGTTATGTCTAAAGGGTTAGGGTTATGTCTAAAGGGTAAGGGTTAGCTTAAGGCTATGTCTAAAGGGTTAGGGTTAGGGCTATGTCTAAAGGGTTAGGGCTATGTCTAAAGGGTTAGGGCTATGTCTAAAGGGTAAGGGTTAGCTTAGGGCTATGTCTAAAGGGTAAGGGTTAGCTTAGGGCTGTGTTTAAAGGGTAAGGGTCAGGGTTAGGGCTATGTTTAAAGGGTCACTATGCAGTTTCAGTGGAGGTGGATTTGTTTACATTTGCAGAGCTTGTAGTTAGTTTACTAAACATATTTCATCTACTTGGGTTAGGGTGTTCACTTCTCCAAAGTTACATAGTGACCCTTTAAACCTTACAATCCGCATGACGATCTAGAGTGTCATTTCACGTGCTGATTAAAACACTACCGCTTTTGACCAAAGGTGGCGCTAGAATTAACACAGACTGAGAGTTCCTCGGAGCTCCTCTATAGATACAAATGAATATTCCCTCCTGTGTAAATGAACAGGGCTAATATGATATCAAACCCCTAACCCTGCATAAAGGGCCAATATAACCCCTAACCCCTAACCCTGTATAAAGGGCCAGTATAACCCCTAACCCTGCATAAAGGGCCGATTGACCCCTAACCCCTAACCCTGTATAAAGGGCCAATATAACCCCTAACCCTGCATAAAGGGCCGATTGACCCCTAACCCCTAACCCCTAACCCTGTATAAAGGGCCAATATAACCCCTAACCCCTAACCCTGTTTAAAGGGCCAGTATAACCCCTAACCCTGTTTAAAGGGCCAGTATAACCCCTAACCCTGTTTAAAGGGCCAGTATAACCCCTAACCCTGTATAAAGGGCCAGCTGCTGGTGAATGGCGCCGCGGTGCTGGAGGCCGCGGTCGAGGCGAGGAACGGGCGTCTGTACGTGGTGGACGGAGTTCTGACTCCAGCGAGTATCCTGCCCATCCTGCCCCACCGCTGTGACATCACAGAGGACAGGACCCGCATGGTGAGCTAACCTAGCATAGCAGGCTGACCTAGCATAACCTAGCATAGCAGGCTGACCTAGCATAACCTAGCATAGCAGGGTGAGCTAACCTAGCATAGCAGGCTGACCTAGCATATCCTAGCATAGCAGGCTAACCTAGCATAACCTAGCATAGCAGGCTAACCTAGCATAACCTAGCATAGCATGCTAACCTAGCAAAGCATGATAACCTAGCATAGCAGGCTAACCTAGCATAGCAGGCTGACCTAGCATAGCATTATAACCTAGCATAGGTTAGCTAAACTTGCATAGCATCAGCCTTCATCAGGTTTTTTTAGAATCTTAATTTAAATCACAATTTCTAAATGATTAATCCATGAATCCATTCTAATGCATTTCTGATATCTTCTGGTTCTTTACCCACCGAACCCTATCCCATAACCCATAACCCTAGGGCTCAATGCCTCAGGGTTATGTGTGTCTTACTGGTTAGGGTTATGTGTGTCTTACTGGTTAGGGTTATGTGTGTCTTACTGGTTCTAACGCGCCCCACACACATCCTACCTCTACTGCGCGTCTACCTCGCGTCTGCGTCTGACTTTTGGTCACAGACTGTGAAATCAACGTAGAGCGAGCACACATCCAACCTCAGACGCACTGCTGAGGCGCGTCGGAGGCGCGTCGGAGGCACGTCTGCAGCGACGCTCCCCTTCACCTCAGGAGGCTCGCCTATTTTTTTCTGAGAGCAGCGCGTCTCTCTCGCGTCTCTGTGCTTTAACTGATAGAGAAATACTCTGCTGACAGTCATACCAGCAGCATTCACTCTAGTTACACGTTTACCCGGTGTGTTTATTTCAAAATAAAACATCCCTCAGTCGTATACGCGAATAATCCCTTTATTTCACGATTTAATTGTGCAATCAAAATCAGAGGGATTTAAAACCTAATTTTCAATTAGTTCTGGCATTTCATTTTTGGATAAATGACACATATAGAGATCCAATATAGTGAAGAAATAAAAAAGATCATGATGAGCGCAACAGTTTTCCGTTGCTCTATCTGTGTCTACGGCCTTCTTCTTCCCCGACCACACCCCCCTCTCTCTCTCCCGTATAAATCAGTAAAGTGATTTTTGTAATACTCTGCTGAGAGTCATATTGACTTCATACTGGCAGCTTTCGCTGTAGTTTCACCATTTCCTGGTGTGTCCCCTTCAAAATAAAACTTCCAACAAGCGAAAATATGGCAAAAAAAAATAAAAAAAATGGCAATGGGGCGCACGGATTACTGTCCAGACTCAATATAAATCATATGCATCATAGATGACATGAAAGAACTTCATTTTTAATGGGAATTATCTATGAAAACTCTATGTAGAAAGATAGGGCTTTTAGAAGCAGCGCTGCAGCAGCAGCTGCTGAGACGTTGCATTTGTGTCCGAGAAAAGTCCGAGAGAGGCAGCAGTAAGGTAACGCGACGCGCTCCAGAGGTAGACGCAGGATGTGTGTTTGGGCGCGTTAGGGTTATGTGTGTCTTACTGGTTAGGGTTATGTGTGTCTTACTGGTTAGGGTTATGTGTGTCTTACTGGTTAGGGTTATGTGTGTCTTACTGGTTAGGGTTATGTGTGTCTTACTGGTTTTCTCTGTTTCAGGGCGAGTGTACGAGCTGCTCGAAGGTCAAACTGTCTCCGTGTTCCGCTGGAGTTTTCACAGTAAGAAACGTTCAGTTAGAGAAACATTAACGTTAAAGACTTTGTTTGGATAATGATATCTAACCTAATGTCCCCTGTCTGTCTGTCTGTCTGTCTGTCTGTCTGTCTGTCTGTCTGTCTGTCTGTCTGTCTGTCTGTCTGTCTGTCTCTCCCTGTCTCTCCCTGTCTGTCTGTCTGTCTGTCTGTCTGTCTGTCTGTCTGTCTGTCTGTCTGTCTGTCTGTCTGTCTGTCTGTCTGTCTGTCTGTCTGTCTCTCTCTCCCTGTCTGTCACTTTCCCTGCCTGTCTGTCTCTCTCTCTCCCTGCCTGTCTGTCTCTCCCCCCTCCTGTCTGCCTGTCTGTCTGTCCCCCTGCCTGTCTGCCTGTCTCTCTCTCTCCCTGTCTGTCTCTCTCCCTGTCTCCCTGTCTCCCTCCCTGTCTCTCTCCCTGTCTGTCTCTCTCCCTGTCTGTCTCTCCCCCTGTCTGTCTCTCTCCCTGTCTGTCTCTCTCCCTGTCTGTCTCTTCCTGTCTGTCTCTCTCCCTCCCTGTCTCCCTGCCTGCCTGTCTCTCCCCCTGCCTGTCTCTCTCCCTCCCTGTCTCTCTCTCTCTCCCTGCCTCCCTGCCTGTCTGTCTCTCCCTGTCTGTCTGTCTCTCCCCCCTCCTGTCTGCCTGTCTGTCTGTCCCCCTGCCTGTCTGCCTGTCTCTCTCTCTCCCTGTCTGTCTCCCTGTCTCCCTCCCTGTCTGTCTCTCCCTCCCTGTTTCTCTCCCTCCCTGTCTCTCCCCCTCCCTGCCTGTCTGTCTCTCTCGCTGCCTGTCTCTCCCCCTCCCTCCCTGCCTGTCTCTCCCCCTCCCTGTCTGTCTCTCCCCCTGCCTGTCTCTCCCCCTCCCTCCCTGTCTCTCTCTCTCCCTCCCTGCCTGTCTCTCCCCCTCCCTGCCTGTCTGTCTCTCCCCCTCCCTGCCTGTCTGTCTCTCCCTGTCTGTCTCTCCCCCTGCCTGTCTCTCTCTCTCTCCCTCCCTGCCTGTCTCTCCCCCTCCCTGCCTGTCTGTCTCTCCCTGTCTGTCTCTCCCCCTGCCTGTCTCTCCCTGCCTATCTGTCTCTTCCTGTCTGTCTCTCCCTGTCTGTCTCTCCCCCTGCCTGTCTCTCCCCCTCCCTCCCTGCCTGTCTCTCCCCCTCCCTGTCTGTCTCTCCCCCTCCCTGTCTCTCTCTCTCTCCCTCCCTCCCTGTCTCTCTCCCTCCCTCCCTGCCTGTCTCTCCCCCTCCCGGCCTGTCTGTCTCTCCCTGTCTCTCTCTCCCCCTCCCTCCCTGCCTGTCTCTCTCCCTCCCTGCCTGCCTCTCTCCCTCCCTGCCTGTCTCTCCCCCTCCCTCCCTGCCTGCCTCTCCCCCTCCCTCCCTGCCTGTCTCTCCCCCTCCCTGTCTCTCTCTCCCCCTCCCTCCCTGCCTGTCTCTCCCCCTCTCTCCCTCCCTGTCTCTCTCTCCCCCTCCCTCCCTGCCTGTCTCTCTCCCTCCCTGCCTGTCTCTCTCCCTCCCTGCCTGTCTCTCTCTCCCC
>NW_027648283.1:57500-67500 GCF_949987685.1 Ammodytes marinus
ACTCTTTACTTCACTATTAGAATCACTATAACCTTCCCGTGCTCGTCAGGCTAGCGGCTAGCGGTTAGCGGCTAGCTAGGGCCTTAAAACATGTTTATATATGTACTGTAGAACAATGTTTATTTCACTATTAGAATCACTATATTATACTCATTATTGCTTTATTATGGAGGAGTTCAGAGTTGTATTACTTTATATTAGTTTATATTTTAATATTTAGTTTTCAAATTTTTTATAAATTTGCAAAGATTTCAAACAAACTTCTTTCACTTTGTCATGATGGGTTAGGGTTAGGGTTAGGGTTAGGGTTAGGGTTAGTGTTAACAGAATTTAATTTGCTTTATTGTATAATATTTTAATGCACAATACATGCTTTCTGCCTATTGAACTTTGTCCCAGTAGATTAAGAACTCCAAAGTGTTTTGCTACAAGTTGTTTAGCCTTGAAGAAGAAACTGCCTAATAAGATTTTGGCACATACAGAGGTATGACGCATTCATGTGCACAGTAGTTTCACTCCCCATATTCTGTTATCAGACATTGTATGAAGGATAACACCAGCTGAGATGAATTTCTGGGAATATCTGCCTAATTAAAAACATTTCTGCTTTCGCCAGCAAAACGGGCTGGACACACAAACCGAGTGTATACGCCTACACATTTCACTACATATAATCTCTGTACACTGTTCATTCGATGTATTCAATCATGTAAGCCCATTTGTGATACATGTTGTTTGACCCTTGCATGCTGTTTGCAAGTAAATTCACCTGCTTCCAAGAAGGCCTGACTCAGTTTCAATTATTCAAACACTTGGGTAGTTTGATGAAATAATTCTAGTAACAAATGGTCCTTCGAGTAGCCGGATCCAACATCTTCTTCTCTGGACAAGAAGAGCCTGCACCGTGAACGGGGGAGTCCAAGATCTCTCGACAAAAGACCTCCAGTAAACAGAGCTACAAAAGAGGCTGTCTGCAGACTCTACTTGGACGGAGGAGGGGTGACGGAATCCAGAGCCAAAACTGAGCGAGTCGAGGCTTTCTTGAAATCAGGTGAATATAAACAGCTGATTTTGTTTTGTCCAGGAATTATGGTAGTTCCTTTGTTTTATGTATTAGGTAGATAAACTAGTTTATGAAGCAGTATTTCTCATGGTTTTACCGTAAGGGAGAATAACTGATCGTAGTGTTTGGGAAAATGCACTAAAGAGAAAAATATTTCAACCTGTAGTGTTTGGGGAGATGCACTAGAGACAAACCTATCTCAACCTGTAGTGTTTGGGGAGATGCACTAGAGACAAACCTATCTCAGCCTTTGGTGTTTGAGAATTTACACTGTCAAAAACAAAAGTCTCACGTACGTAATTAAATGATCATTAGTGTGGGGTCGAGGGTGGTCCCTTTATTCTGACAGATATAGTTTGTTCCATTAAACTGAGAGTTCTTTGTAATTCGGGAAGGTTTTATGGAAACAAATTGATATCTGGCTGCTTGTTGTTACTTAGCCTGGGGATATAGTACTGCTCCAGGGAGTTAGTCTATGACAGGTTGTTTATTTGTTTTGTTTTGTTATGTTTGTCAATAGTCTACATCTGCAGAGTAGACTTATTTGTTTTGTTTAGAATACATCGCATAGGGTGTTCTAGTTTTAAATTGGTGAATTTTATTAATCAATTGGAGGGAATAGGGGTGTTCACCCTGTTTAAATAGATTACTGGGTAATTTGATATTAGATTTTACATTTTAAAAAATTTAATTACATAATATGGATAATGATAAGATAGACATTAGAAAAAAAAGGAGACTGGTGAAGAAAAGTCTCCTCTACCCCTTCCTGTGTCTCTTTCCATTGAGACCCAAAACCCCGGCTCCTCAGCTGCTCTTCTGCTGGCAGGTCCAGAGAATCAGATAAAGAACAGTAAAGAGAAAGGTGGTGGCCAAGGAGATGAATAAGAGAATGTTGTTGAAAGTGTAAGAGGAAAAAGATTGTTTGGAACTGATTGTTTATGGATGTTATAAAGAAAGAAAAAGTATGTAGGGGAAGGGAGATAGAAGGTTTTGTAAGTGTGCATACAATTGTTATGCTGTTATGATGGGTTATAAAATGCTTGTCTCCTAAAGATGACCAGAGTTCTGACTAAATTGCTAAACGCTTTAAAGTTTAGAGCTAAATATCTTGCCAATCCAAGCCCCATAGTGAACCTTAAAGATTAAAGGTGCAGTCAATCATTTAAAGTCCCAGCATAAACTTACAAAAAGCGTCCTTTTGTGTTCTTTTTATGAAAATGTTCACTAAAAAGAATTATTCAATGCTTTTGATTTGAATTACAAGTTAAAGGGGATTTTTATGCTGAAAATATGATCATAATGTGTATTGTTGATATAAATTGATTCAAAAACTGGTTAACTGTAAAGACACCTATACTTAACCTACATGTTAACTTTTGTTATTTGAAGAACAAACTATAACACCATGTCAGATTTGGAGAAGTAGAGAGCTTCTCAGGAATGTGGTGTGTGTGTGATTCAGTCCCATGCAGAAAAGGGAGGGCCTGTCTCACTGACTGCCTGTGTGTGCTTGAATGCTGCCCAAACACAGACAAAAAATGTGAACTGAAGAATGAAATCAAACCTATCCTAAAATGTTGTTGTGCGTTAATTGTGACATCTAGAGCAAGCAAAATGGATAGGATGATATTTTAGAAACAACCCTGGCAGAATGATGAGCATTTCTTTTGAGAACATGTTACTGCTCAAATTCATTCTGTTTCAGATGCAAGGAGAAGACGAAGCTGACCATTCTTCAATAAGGACAATTGGACACTGAGGAACAATCTGAATAGGTTATGGTAATACCTAACCATTCCCCCAGTGACTGTGATATGAAGGACACTTTGCGTCAAAATGCCACAAAAGGGACTTGTTGACCATCAAGACGATCTTGGTTCCTGTTCCCTGGCTTCTGCAAAAAACTGTCCTCTCTGAAACTGTACATAGACGATATAGCACCAGTACACAAACTTGCATTTTCACAACTGTGATGTTGATGTACTTGATATTATTCTGCTTGACTGAAATATATTTACTCATATGCTTTGCCCTTTTGCTTTGAAGTGTTGCAGCAAGTTGCATTAAATATTATAAAAAGGGTGGAATGTTAACAGAATTTAATTTGCTTTATTGTATAATATTTTAATGCACAATACATGCTTTCTGCCTATTGAACTTTGTCCCAGTAGATTAAGAACTCCAAAGTGTTTTGCTACAAGTTGTTTAGCCTTGAAGAAGAAACTGCCTAATAAGATTTTGGCACATACAGAGGTATGACGCATTCATGTGCACAGTAGTTTCACTCCCCATATTCTGTTATCAGACATTGTATGAAGGATAACACCAGCTGAGATGAATTTCTGGGAATATCTGCCTAATTAAAAACATTTCTGCTTTCGCCAGCAAAACGGGCTGGACACACAAACCGAGTGTATACGCCTACACATTTCACTACATATAATCTCTGTACACTGTTCATTCGATGTATTCAATCATGTAAGCCCATTTGTGATACATGTTGTTTGACCCTTGCATGCTGTTTGCAAGTAAATTCACCTGCTTCCAAGAAGGCCTGACTCAGTTTCAATTATTCAAACACTTGGGTAGTTTGATGAAATAATTCTAGTAACAGTTAGGGTTAGGGTTATAGATGATGGTGAATCCGTTGTGGAATAAGGTTTGAACGTGACAGAATGTGGAAGAAGTGAGAGCTGTGAATACCGGCCGGATGTGTATGGTTCCCATTAGGAGGATGTCCAGACTCCAGAGGGATGTCTGTGGGGGTGAATTCATATGAATGCATGAACTTAATAAACTTAATAAACATGTTTCTCTCAGGAATCACGTGATCCCGGGCATCTTTCCTCTCGCCATCCTGAGCAACATCGCGTCTGTGACATCACTCCTCAAGACGACACTTCCTGTTTCAACAGCCAATGAGGTGCGAGCACAGAGTCACATGGTTCCTTCTCAGTCTGAGGTTCCACTGTCGGCCTCATAACCCTTTCCAGCCCCTTGAGTAGAACCTTAACCCTTAACCCTTAACCCTTAACCCTTAACCCCTGACCCCTTAACCCTTAACCCTTAACCCCCTGACCCCCTAAACCCCTGACCCCTACCCAGGCTGAGTAATATGATCCACTGTAACTGGAACACACTCAGTTATATAAATCATTAGTAAAAGGGTCATGGTAACCCCGTAGAGATATATATATATAGATATATAGGAGAGACTGGGGATAGCAGGCACACGTTTTACTCTAGTGAGAATTGCTCATCACCTAAACATCTTTCAATAGTCATTCCTATATTAAATTGAAGCTTAAGGTGTTGGCTTGAAATGTGTACCCCTCACTTTTTCTAACTTATTGTAATAAAGAAGAAATTAATCATCAAAGACACCCTTACACATCGTGACAACCAACCCCATCAAGGGGTCGGTTGTCACACACTGTGGGGTTGTTTGTCACAATTTATCTTAATAGGAATAATCTTAAAAAGAAGGCAAGAAAGCAGAACTAAATTTGAAAGTTTAATTGCATTGTCAAGTGCCTTAGAGATAGGGTGAGAAGCTCAGTCATTTGCGAGGAACTCGGGGCAGAGCAGCTACTCCTTTGCATCGAAAGGAGTCAGTTGAGGTGGTTCGGGCATCTGGTAAGGATGCCCCCAGGGCGCCTCCCTGGGGAGGTGTTCCAGGTGCGTCCAGCTGGAAGGAGGCCTCGGGGAAGACCCAGGACTAGGTGGAGAGATTATATCTCCACGCTGGTCTGGGAACGCCTCGGGATCCCCCAGTCAGAGCTGGTTGATGTGGCCCGGGAAAGAGAAGTTTGGGGTTCCCTGCTCAAGCTGCTGCCCCCGCGACCCGATTTCAGATAAGCGGTTGAAGATGATGATGATGATGATGATGTCAAGTTGACAAATAGGCCTACATAACTTACTGTAGCCTTGGCAGCTGGTCTAGTTTGGGATGCACTGGGTTGTTTTGATTTTGTTGCCCTTTTTTCTTTTGCATGCTAGCTGCCTTTTCCTGCTTTAGTCTTTCCTTTTCTGGGGTGTCAGTGAGGATACAGCTTGACAATTTATTTCGTTATTGGGTTCCTTTTCTGGCTGCAGCCTTTGGATAACATGTGACGACCAACCACAACTGGAATTTCTTGCTAGCATCAAGGCCAACAACCATCTGACAACTAATTAGCTTGCTAACAACAGTCTAAACTATAGCTTACCCTTCACACTTTGTATGGGTAACAAGTGTTTTGTTATAAACCCATTGTGTAAAAGCCTAGAAGAAAAATACTGAGGAGCTAAATATTTTCAAGTATTTTCTCACCTCAAATTCAGCCGTCAAACTCCAAGGAAGACTATGTAGGTGACCTCTGATCCCAATTCTGGATATTTACATACCAATTTCACAGACAGCGCCTTCTGGTTCTGGGGCCGTATTCACAAAACATTTTAAGGCTAAGAGTAGGTCCTAACGTGCTGATTTAGGAGTAACTCTTAAAAATTAGGGGCGTTTCACTCCTAATTTTAGGACTCCTAACTTTTTAAGATAAGTGTAATTCACAAAGCATTTTAGCGCTAAAACTAGCTCCTAAATCTATAAAAAGCGAGGACTCCTAGGTCACTAAGAGTAAATCACAGACAAACATTTGATGGTGTTTTGGAGAGATTTAATGCTAGTGAGCTTTATAAAAGGTACCTTTAATAGCTGTAAGGGTTTAATGATCTTAGTAAAGCTATATTTAGAAAGTATAGACACATTTATATTTATTATATTGTTATAAAAAAATATTTATTAAGTTCATTTTCCTCCAGTTGCTTTGGGTTTATGATGCACTGAAAGTTACTGTTGGTGTCACGTTTGGGTTTAATTTCCTACTAGAGTAGGCCTATATGTGGCGCTTCGCAGCATCTCCTCCGTTCCATAGATCCGCTACTGTATAGTTGCGCGTCTCGCCTTTTTCCTTCCGCATGTACTTTACGATTTCGCCGGCTGTTGTTTCTAAATTGTGAATTTCCTGGTTTGTCGCTGTCTGACTATTGCTGCATAGTCCGCCATTGAGAGAAATACAGTGAGAGTGCATGGCGTGCAGCTGTTCAATGAGGATATTTCTCCGATTCAAATCATTGTAAAATTTTAAATGAATAGACCTATAGGCTATGTGGCTCTATTGTGGGTTAATTGTGAACAAATGTGTGGGAAACCCTGCAGTATCTTGGTTTCATGTTAAATCAGTGTCACTTGTCATTAATTGTATATAAAAACTCTTTACTTTAATACAGCGACACGATATGGATATCTCCCACAGTGTTTCCATCATAAATTCACTCTTAGCGCTCATTCCCTCTCAGCCAATCACCGTGGGCATAGAAGGTATGAACATGACATCATCCATAGCAACAGGGTCAACACCGCCCTCTAGTCTTAGCTTAGGAGTCCCTCCCGTTCCTTAGTAAAAGTTGGTCTTATCAGCTTTGTGAATAGGTTTTAAGAAATTACTCCTTACTAAGAACTTTTAGTGCTCCTTAGGAGTACTCTTAGCGCTAAGATAAAATGTTTTGTGAATACGGCCCCTGAGATATAACGATTGTGACAACCAACCCGTGTGACATATAACCCCGTTCTCCCCTACCTGTATATGGTTTTATTCATTAGTGATCAACACTCAGTTATATAAATCATTAGTAAAAGGGTTATGGTAACCCCGTAGATATATATATATATATATATAGATATATATATAGATATAGATATAGATATATATCTATATATATATAGATATATTTCTCTATAGTTTTTTTCATTAGTGATCAACACTCAGTTATATAAATCATTAGTAAAAGGGTTATGGTAACCCCATAGATATATATAGATATAGATATACATCTATATAGATATATTTCTCTATAGTTTTATTCATTAGTGATCAACACTCCGTTGTGACGTTATCATGTTGTTTGTTTCCAGGTCACGTCTGTCGGAGGAGCAAAGATCACGACCTCAAACATCGCCGCGACGAACGGACTGATGCACGAGATCGACCAGGTACGAGCTAACGGGCTAACGGGCAGCTAGCTCAGGATGCTAACCCGCTGTGACCTCATAAGGGTTGTATCCATGGTAACTGTCTCCTCCCCCTTCAGGTCTTGGTTCCAGACAGGAAGTTGTCTGACGGTCTCCTAGCAACGCTCGCTCTGCGGCCGGAGTTCTCTCTGTTCAGAAAGTCTCTCATCGTGAGTCAGACAGACAGACAGACAGACAGACAGACAGACAGTCAGACAGACAGACAGACAGACAGACAGACAGACAGACAGACAGACACACACACAGATAGAGACACACACACACACACACACACACACACAGATAGAGACACACAGACACACAGACAGACACACAGACAGACAGACAGACAGACAGACAGACACACAGACACACAGGCAGACACACAGGCAGACAGACAGACAGACAGACAGACAGACAGACAGACAGACAGACAGACAGACAGACAGACAGACAGACAGACACACAGACACACAGACAGACAGGCAGACAGACACACAGACACACAGACAGACAGACAGACAGACAGGCAGGTAGACAGGCAGACAGACAGACAGACAGACAGACAGACAGACAGACAGACAGACAGACAGACAGACAGACAGACAGACACAGACAGACAGACAGACAGACAGACAGACAGACAGGCAGACAGACAGACAGACACAGACAGACAGACTGATCCATGTTGTGTCTGCAGGATTCTAACCTGACAGCTGAGGTGGAGGGAGGAGCTTTCACCGTCTTCGCTCCGACAGACGACGCCATCAGAGAATATCTGCAGAACACGGGCGCCACGGGGCTGGTGAGACCCCTAACCCCTAACCCTGTATAACGCTAACCCTGTATAACACCTAACCCCTAACCCCTAACCCTGTATAACCCCTAACCCTGTATAACCCTTACCCTGTATAACCCCTAACCCTGTATAACCCCTAACCCCTAACCCTGTATAACCCTTACCCTGTACAACCCCTAACCCCTAACCCCTAACCCTTACCCTGTATAACCCCTAACCCCTAACCCCTAACCCCTAACCCTGTATAACCCCTAACCCCTAACCCCTAACCCTGTATAACCCTTACCCTGTATAACCCCTAACCCCTAACCCCTAACCCTGTATAACCCTTACCCTGTATAACCCCTAACCCTGTATAACCCCTAACCCCTAACCCCTAACCCTGTATAACCCTCACCCTGTATAACCCCTAACCCCTAACCCTGTATAACCCTTACCCTGTATAACCCCTAACCCCTAACCCCTAACCCTGTATAACCCTTACCCTGTATAACCCCTAACCCTGTGTAACCCTTACCCTGTATAACCCCTAACCCCTAACCCCTAACCCTGTATAACCCTTACCCTGTACAACCCCTAACCCTGTATAACCCTTACCCTGTATAACCCCTAACCCCTAACCCCTAACCCTGTATAACCCTTACCCTGTATAACCCCTAACCCTGTATAACCCCTAACCCCTAACCCCTAACCCTGTATAACCCCTAACCCTGTATAACCCTTACCCTGTATAACCCCTAACCCCCAACCCTGTATAACCCCTAACCCCCAACCCTGTATAACCCCTAACCCCTAACCCTGTATATATACAGTCAAGTGCGAAAGTTTGTGAACCCCTTGAACATTTTGGAATTTTATTTATTTTTACCATTATTAATTCATTTTTATCAATGCCAGTATTTTTTATATGAAATAACAGATGTTTGTTTATCAATTCAACATTTTTCTTTCCCAGAAATAAATTGTTAAAACAGATAAAACAAATTATTTGACAACTGTTGTATGATCAAAAGTTTGTGAACCCTAAACTGCATTGCTTAAATGGAGCAGGTAAACACAATCAGATGGGCCAAATTGAGTCATGAAATGGACCAATGTAGTGAGAGATCTTTAGGGAAGAAATTGGGCGGCACTAGATACAACAGAGATAAAACCAGGTCAGTTTAGGCTCACCAAAGTGAACCCATACTGGTCAGACATGCTAAAAGGGAAACAAATCTCTGAGGATCTCAGGAATAGAGTTGTGATGCTGCACATTTGTCTGGGGACAGCTATAAATTATTTAAAAAAAAGTTTGAGCTCCATCGGTCCACCGTGAGGCAAATCATCTGCAAATGGAGAGCTTTAAGAGTGACTGAACATCTGCCTAGAAGTGGACTTCCTTCAAAAATATCCACAAGCGTCACAAGATAAGTGATTTTTCAGTTAAAAGCCAACCCAAACATTACATCTAGTGATTTGCAGACCTCTCTTGCAGCATCTGGGACAGATGTGCATGGTTCCACAATAAGAAGAAAACTCAGTCAAAATGGCTTTCATGGGAGGGTTGCTGAAGAAGCCTCTGCTCTCAAAAAAGAACAAAACTGCTTGTCACAACTTTGCCTGAGAGCACTTTGAGATACCTGAAGTCTTATTCTGTGGACAGATTAGTCCAAAATTGAACTGTTTGGTCATAACCAAAACTGCCATGTTTGGGAAAAAATGCAATTCTGCCTACCACCTAGAGAACCTTCTCCCAAGTGAATAATGGTGGTTTCAAATTGTCTGCAAATCTCCAGATGTAATGTTTGGGTTGGCTTTTACCTGAAAAATCACTTTTCTTGTGGCGTTTGAGGATATTTTTGAAGGAAGTCCACTTCTAGGCAGATGTTAAGTCACTCTTAAAGCTCTCCATTTGTAGATGATTTGCCTCACGGTGGACCGATTGAGCTCAAATTTTTTTTTTATGAATTTATAACTGTCCCCAGACAAATGTGCAACATCAAAACTCTATTCCTGAGATTTGTTTCCCTTTTAGCATGTCTGACCTGTATGGGTTCACTTTGGTGAGCCTAAACTGACCTGGTTTTATCTCTGTTTTATCTAG
>NW_027648283.1:72500-77500 GCF_949987685.1 Ammodytes marinus
ACTGCGACCAGAGTAAGCTAACGGTTAGCCTGTTAGCCTGTTAGCTGGTTAGCCTGTTACCTTAGCAACCGACTAGGGAAAAAACATTGGTTTACTTAATAAAGTTTCAATTCAAGAATAAAGTGTTTAAATATTCAGGGCTGTACAGCGCGACAGTTTTGATCGCATTTGCTACTGAAATTGATCACGTGCGATGATGAATACAAGTCCACTCGCACTAGTGCTAATGAGGAGAGGCTGTCTTTGAAACACAGAGGAGCGCTGCACAACACTGCTTAGAGGGCTCTACATTAACACTGAGGGTAAATGAGTCTTAGGCAAGTAAGTTATTGAGTCCACCCTCCACTTTGGCTGGTGAAAGACGTGTGCTCGGGATCTGTGCTCGTGCAGCGATTCTAGCGTCTAATAAACTTCACCAACGGTAATAACCGGAAGGAGACAGCTCTTTACATTAATACAGTTAAGTTAGCGCGTGTGCAAACAGAACATTTCCTGTGCGCCTTCACATTAAAAGCCTGTTGCTAGCCAAACGTGAGTTGACTTTTATTTTGAAGCCGGTAAGAGCAGGAGGTTAGCGCTTTACATTACTGTAGTGCTCTAGCTTGAAAGGCAACTCCTTCAGCTGCAGCGAGCAGTCAACAGTAGTCTAAAAACAAAGTTTGAAATAACTTATTTCAAACTTCGTGTAAGTTACACAATAAGCCACTGAAGAACTACTCCCAACATATACACAACAACCTATTTAATTTATCCTAAATTGTACCAATATGTATACTTATTTATTTAATAGGCTATGTTTAATGTTTTACAGTTTGGTCTTAATTAACAGAAGGACATTTTCTAAAAATATGTATTATTATTAATATAATAATTATATGTATTTACAAAAAACATATAGATATAGATATTATTTTTATATTTTTATGGGGAGAAATAATTCTGAATCAGCAAAATATTGCAATTGGCAGGTTAGATTATTTTGTCTAAATTGCAATCAGTGCACCCCTATTCATTCTTCTATAATTATTACTGCACACACTAGGAAATAATATTATATGAGAATCTCAAATGAGACCAAGATGACATGCTCAAAGGTAATTAGAGCGAAATGCAAGGGTTAAGGTTATGCAAGTTTTCGATCATACTTTGTGTGCTACCAAATTTATTGTTGTGCTTACAACAATACAGTGCTACCACCTAAAAAAATAAGCGTACAGACCTGATATTGTGGATGAAATCGTTCCCATATTTCTCTTTTATTCGACAGACGTTTTGACGTTTATGATTCTACTGTAATATCATATATAATGTGTATTATAACCCTGATACCGTAATAGACCTGTATATGATAATATATAACGGAGGTCTGGCCCTAACACCCCGGGGCAAAGCGGGGTATTACCCTGACATCAGACTAACGTGACGTTTTCTTTCAGAGATCGAATCTTCTGATGAACTCTGTGGCGCCGTCACATGTCACAGCAGCGCAAAGTGAGTCACACAGACAGACAGACAGACAGACAGACAGACAGACAGACAGACAGACAGACAGACAGACAGACAGACAGACAGACAGACAGACACACACACAGAGACAGACAGACAGACAGACAGACAGACAGACAGACACACACACACACACAGACAGACAGACACACAGACAGAGAGACAGAGAGACAGACAGACAGACAGACAGACACACAGACACACAGACACACAGACAGACAGACAGACAGACAGACAGACAGACAGACAGACAGACAGACAGACAGACAGACACACAGACACACACAGACAGACAGACAGACAGACAGACAGACAGACAGACAGACAGACAGACACACAGACAGACAGACACACAGATACACAGACAGACACACAGACACACAGACACTGACCTTGTTTCCTCTTCGTTGGTAGCTGTGTGTTCGGTCCGTCCGGATCCTCGTGTCTCTGTGCGGCCGGTTTCCAGGGCAACGGGACATTCTGCCAAGGTAAGGAACAGGAAGTCAGTCAGTGTTTGGTCGAGTGTTTCTGTGTACCAAAAACAACAACAATGCACGTGCCCTGTTTGCTACTGTCGACAGATTAACAAACCCTCCTGTGCCAGTAGCGTCTGAGCATCTTTCCACGAGGGCTTGCAATGAATTTGCCTCCTTCTTTACTGAGAAAATTCACAAAATTAGACAAGCTGTCACTGCATCAATACCAAGTTCAACATATGTGTTCCCTCATAAAATCAATTCAAATGCAATGACAGAATTTTATCTTATAAACCACAAAAACCTGGAGGACATTATACAACACCTGAACTCCTCATCCTGTTGCCTTGACATTCTGCCCACAGGCTTCTTTAAAACTGTTTTTAGCTGTATGGCCTCAGATGTTCTACAAATTGTCAACACGTCCCTTCAGACAGGTGTATTCCCACAGGCCCTGAAAACAGCAGTCATCAAGCCACTACTAAAAAAGACCAATCTAGATACATCACTCATGAAAAATTATAGGCCCATATCTAACCTACCATTCTTAAGTAAAATCATTGAAAAAGCTGTTTATCAACAGTTAAATAACTACTTAGCAATGAATAACTGCTTTGATGTCTTCCAGTCAGGATTTCGACAACACCACAGTACTGAGACTGCTCTGGTTAAGGTCCTCAATGACATCCACTTAAACACAGACAGTGGCAAAAGTTCTGTCTTAGTTTTACTGGACCTCAGTGCCGCTTTTGACACAGTTGACCACAGCATATTACTAGATCGACTAGCAAACTGGGTTGGACTTTCTGGAACTGTACTAAGCTGGTTTGAATCCTACTTAAAGGATAGAGACTACTATGTGTCAATAGGCAATTTCACATCTGAGCGGACAAATATTGAATGCGGGGTCCCCCAAGGTTCCATTCTTGGCCCTCTTCTATTTAACATCTATATGCTCCCACTAGCTCAGATTATGAATAAGAACAAATTATGCTACCATAATTATGCAGACGACACACAAATTTACATAACCATATCACCAGGAGACTACAGTCCGATACAGGCACTGAGTAAGTGCATTGAACAAATCAATGATTGGATGTGCCAAAATTTCCTTCAATTAAACAACGATAAAACTGAAGTAATTGTCTTTGGTGCCAAAGATGAACAATTAAAAGTCAGCGCACACCTTACATCCGTTATGTTAGAAGCCACACCCCAAGCCAGAAATCTTGGTGTTGTTGTAGACTCCGACTTGAATTTCAAGAAACACATAAAATCAATTAATAAATCAGCCTACTACCACCTAAAAAACATATCAAGAATTAAAGGGCTTATGTCTCAGCAAGACTTAGAAAAACTTGTCCATGCATTTATCTTTAGTAGACTTGACTACTGTAACAGTGTCCTTGCTGGCCTTCCAAAAAAATCTATCAGACAGCTTCAGCTAATTCAGAACGCTGCTGCTCGAATCCTCACTAGGACCAAAAAAGTGGATCACATTACCCCAGTTCTGAGGTCTTTACACTGGCTTCCAGTCACTCAAAGAATTGATTTCAAAATACTGATGTTGGTTTATAAAGCACTAAATGGTTTAGGGCCAAAATACATTACTGATATGCTGATAAGTTATGAACCGTCCAGAGCCCTTAGGTCGTCTGGGACAGGTCTACTTACAGTCCCTAGAGTTAGGACTAAACGAGGAGAAGCAGCTTTTAGTTTTTATGCACCAACAATCTGGAACAAACTCCCAGAGAACTTGAGGTGTGCTGCAACTCTCAGTTCTTTTAAATCGAGTCTGAAGACTTTTTTGTTTCCATTTTAACCTGCAATTTTCATTCTATTTGCTTCTTTTATTAAATCCAGTTTTCATGTTTTTATTTTTTTTTATTTTTTTTTTATTTTCATTTGCTTCTTTTAATCGCTTTTAAATGTTTTATAATGTGTTTCATGTATTCTAATCTTGCCCCTGTAAAGCACTTTGAGTGGCCTTGTGTCTGAATTGTGCTATATAAATAAACTTGCCTTGCCTTGCCTTGCCTTGTAGATGGGTTATAACCTAACAGACAGACAGGTTAGGGTTATAACCTAACATAGGGTTAACCCTATAAACAGACAGACGGGTTAGGGTTATAACCTAACCCAATATGCACACAGACAGGTCCCTGCACACAGACAGGTTAGGGTTATAGACAGACAGGTTAGGGTTATAGACAGACAGGTTAGGGTTATGCACACAGACAGGTTAGAGTTATGCACCCAGACAGGTTAGGGTTATGCACACAGACAGGTTAGGGTTATGCACACAGACAGGTTAGGGTTATAAACAGACAGACAGGTTAGGGTTATGCACACAGACAGGTTAGGGTTATAAACAGACAGACAGGTTAGGGTTATGCACACAGACAGGTTAGGGTTATAAACAGACAGACAGGTTAGGGTTATGCACACAGACAGGTTAGAGTTATAAACAGGAAGTGTACATACATATTGTAGTCATAGTGATACAGTACTGACTTGTAGTCCTTTAACACATATTGTAGTTCTACTGACAGTGGCTTCCTGTCTCCGTAGCGATCGACCCGTGTCTGGTGCTGCACGGCGGCTGCTCGCGTCACGCCGTCTGTAAACGAACTCGCCCCGGCAACCGAGACTGTGTCTGTGGCAACGGTTACTATGGGGACGGCCGGGTCTGTGTCGGTACGTTATAACCCTATTTAATAAATCCATCTGATTCATGTCTCTGTGTTAGCATGTCTCTGTGTTAGCATGTCTCTGTGTTAGCTCTGTGTTAGCCTTCTGATTCATTTGTCTCTGTGTTAGCATGTCTCTGTGTTAGCCTTCTGATTCATGTCTCTGTGTTAGCCTTCTGATTCATGTCTCTGTGTTAGCCTTTATAATATCTTGCTGATTAATCGATCGTAAACGTGTTTGTTGTTTGTTGTTGTTTACAGAAATCAATCCGTGTCTGGGAGGAAACGGCGGCTGCCACGGCAACGCAGAATGTATCCACGTGGG
>NW_027648283.1:82500-85000 GCF_949987685.1 Ammodytes marinus
TAACATGGCTCCTTGATCTTGCCTCTTGCTTTTATATTCGTCTCATCCCCGTTTGTTTTCATAAGGCTTCGTCGATGTTACGTCACTTCACGTGCGCACTGGATTGTGGGTCAGAATCGCCCAAATAGGATGCACTTTTCAACACTAACAATCTTGGCCGCATGAAGTAGGACATCCGGGTACTTCTAACCATCCTAAATCTGGCCACAAGAATCAGGACATCCTAAATCTTTTTTCTACATACTATATAGTAGAAAGTATGCGATTCGGAACGCAACCACTGTGTTGTCAAGGCGACTACGCAGCCCTGCAGGAAACCCTGTTTATGTCGTTTACAGGAAGTGGTTGTTGTTTACAGGATGAGATCACAGTGGGCGGGGCCAACGTGACCTTCAGCGACGTCGTCAGTAACAACGGAATCTTCCACGAGATCGACAGGATTCTGATTCCTCCTCCGAGCCCCACCGGCAGCGCAGTAAATACTATCTAACCCCTAACTCTGCATTAATATATATATATATACATCAGCCCTGTTCTACTATCTAACCCCTAACTCTGCATTAATATATATATATACATCAGCCCTGTTCTACTATCTAACCCCTAACTCTGTATTAATATATATACAGTCATATGAAAAAGTTTGGGAACCCCTCTCAGCCGGCATTATAATTGACTCTGCTTTCACAAAAAAAAGATAAAAGTGGTATGTCTTTAATTTACCAGGAACAGCTAAGTACTGGGATGTTTTCCAAACAAAGATTTTTTGAAAACCAGTATTTAGTTTTATTAAATAAAATAAAATGTGAAAAACTGGCTGTGCAAAAATATGGGTACCCTTGTGGTTTTGTTGATTTTAATGCCTGTAACAGCATGTAAAACTGATGACTTTAAACACAAAGTTGGTTGGATTATGTTGTTAAGCCTTGAACCTCATATAAAGGTCTGTTTAATCATGAGAAAATGTATTTTAGGTGCCTAAATGCAAGTTGCACTTCTCTTTGACTCTGCTGAAGTGAGACAGAATGGGATCATCAAAACAGCTCCCAAAAGATCTGAAAAACAAAGATTGTTCATTGTCATGGTTTAGGGGAAGGCTACAAGAAGCTTTCCCAAAGGTTTCAATTGTCAATTTCGACTGTAGGGAACATTGTCAGGAAATGGAAGGACACAGGCATAGTGGCAGTTAAACACAGGCATGGCAGACCAAGAAAAAAACAGGAGCGACATAGGTGGAGGATTGTGAGAATGGTTGCACACAACCCACAGATCACCTCCAAAGACCTGCAAGAACATCTGGCTGCAGATTGTGTATCTGTACATCGTTCAACAATTCAGCGCAATTTGCAGCAAAACAAGTGCTTTTTATAAAGACCAAATAACTTAATTTTTGTCTCATCAGTCCAAAGCATTTTCTTCCAATATGAAGCTGGCTTGTCTAAATGAGCTTTTGCATACTCCATGCAACTGTATCTGTGGCGTGGGCGCAGAAAGGGCTTCCTTCTCATCACCCGGCCATACAGATGTTTTGGTGCAAATTGCACTGAATTGTAGAACCATGTACAGATACACAATCTGCAGCCAGATGTTCTTGCAGGTCTTTGGAGGTGATCTTTGGGTTGTGTGCAACCATTCTCACAATCCGCCGCATATGCCGCTCTTGTACTTTTCTTGGTCTGCTAGACCTGGGTTTAACTGCAACTGTGCCTGTGTCCTTCCATTCCCTGACAACGTTCCTTACAGTAGAAATTGACAATTGAAACCTTTGGGAAAGCTTCTTGTAGCCTTCCCCTAAACCATGACAATGAATAATCTTTGTTTTTAAGATCTTTTGGGAGCTGTTTTGATGATCGCATTCTGTCTCACTTCTGCAGAGAGTCAAAGAGAAGTAGAACTTGCATTTAGGCACCTAAAATACCTTTTCTCATGATTAAACAGACCTTTATATGAGGTTCAAGGCTTAACAACATAATCCAACCAATTTTGTGTTCTCAGTCCTCAGTTTTACATGCTGTTACATGCATTAAAATCAGCAAGACCACAAGGGTTCCCATATTTTTGCACAGCCAGTTTTTCACATTTTATTTAATTTCATAAAACTAAATACTGCTTTTCAAAAAATCTTTGTTTGGAAAACATCCCAGTACTTAGCTGTTCCTGGTAAATTAAAGACATACCACTTTTATATTTTTTGAGTGAAAGCAGAGTCAATTATAATGCCGGCTGAGAGGGGTTCCCAAACTTTTTCATATAACTGTATATATACATCAGCCCTGTTCTCTGAGTTAATATATTAACCCATCACCTTAACTATATGATCAGCCCCTAACCCCTAACTCTGTATGATAGAACAAACAGGATTCTGATTCCTCCCCCGAGCCCCACCAGCAGCGCAGTAAATACTATCTAACCCCTAACTCTGTATTAATATATATATATACATCACCAGTATACAGGGCTAACCCATTACATCACTCCTAACTCTGTTTTGACCCATCGA
>NW_027648283.1:90000-93208 GCF_949987685.1 Ammodytes marinus
TCGGTGTGTTCCATCTCCGCTCAGACAGAGGTCAGTACAAACTGACGTACGCTGAAGCGATGACGTCGTGCGCCGCAGAGGGAGGAACCATGGCAACCTACACTCAGCTGTCTTACGCCCAGCAGGTCAGTGAACACAACATCTATTTATTTTTATTATCAAATCACAACATTTTATTCTGACTCACTTCAACATCTCATGTAGAATAGTTCCAACTAATCTTTACTATCTATTTATCTATCTGCATACTCTTTACCTCTGAAAGCTGCTGTCTGCTGGGCCTGCACACAGAAACACATCGGTTTAAATAAGAATGTCTTGTTTGAAAAATTGCCCAAAAAAAACACACCAACCCTATTCTAACCAGAAGCTGAAAACACCTAGCCTGGAAATCCAGACCCTGATATCTTGAACGATAGAGGGTCTGGCCACGATCAATAGTAATTTCCAACTCAAGGGGCGGCTCCTACTCGTGCATTTCAAATGCCACTGCACGCATTTGGATAGCACTACAACCAATCAGAGCGATGCACAAGGTGACGTAAGCCCCGTTCGTTTAGCGAACAGCTGTTAAACTGTTAAATTAAACGTTTGCTGTTGTCGGTCGGCAAAACAGAACATTCCACTTACTTAGTTAATGAAAGATTTGAGTGCCGTCTTCCAAATCGTTAAGGGTCGAGGCCAAAGCAGTCTCAAACTCACACAACATATCCGCAGCCATCTTTGATGTTTACTATCACGGCTTCGACGTCGCATGCACGTCACTGTCGTCATCCGGTTACGTCCTCCCCAGAGTACCATACAAAGGGCTCTGGCGCGCCCATATTAGATAGAACCAATTGAAACCATAGCCAGATTTCTGGTCTTCTTGATAAAGCTTCAACGGAGCGTGTCCAGACCAACACGCGCAGCAAATTTAATTTGCCAGCGCCTAGTGGCAGGTCTGGGAATGCCAGGCTAGAAAACACCTTAATATTCAACAGATTCTCACATTTCCAACTGTCCATGAATGCCCCTCAACACCTCATGGCATCAATGAGTAAATATCTAAGGCGAGACACCCCAGGTGAATAGGGATTTTTTTTTTACTTATAGATATCATCATGAAACTTTGCCAGTTGATTACTGACACTAACACAATTACTTTTTGTATTACATGTTTTTCTTTTATATTTTATTACATATGCAAATATGCCAATATTTAACCAATTATGCGTAAATTTGGGTCATTTTTCGAGAAAGATTTTGAGATGTTGGATAAAGCCAGAGTTAAAATCTCTATTTTATTTTAAGCACATATTAGTTTCTAAAGTTTTTACAGAACAGATTTTGGATACAGCCTTTTTTCATTTAATAAATCAAAAAATACTATGTACATGTCTTAGAAATGCATTTTCGGCATGTTTTTAGGAGGAAAATGTATCATAAATCAGACAATTAACAATATATTAACAAATCCTTCTGTAAAAACCTTTAAAATAGTGCTATGAATGATTATGGAAAGTTTGGTTGATGTCAGTGGTCTAGAAGTTGAGATATCTTTCTCAGAGTATTGGAAAAAGCTCACTTTGAGAAAACGGCCGTTAAAGATAAAAACGTGAATTCTGCTGATAATCACTGATTATAGCTAGAGTAATTTATTGAATTAGGCCCTACACCCCTCAATGCCATATAGGCCTACCACTGCTTAACATATATAAACCATAGCATAGTAACTTTACATCCACATGCTAATTTAAACGTGATTAATTCATTATTAGCCACTGTCTGTCAACCTGCTCCTGTCGGCACAGACGCTCTCTCTCCCCACCATCTCCCCTCTGATCGTCTGACAGTCTGTGTCTCTCCGACGTGATCGGCGTGATTTACATGTCTTTAACACTTCTCCCCTTCAAATGGCGATCATGTAATGTCCGTAGCCAATTGATTAAGTATTTTTTTTGTGTTGGTTTGGCATATTTTCAACGTTTTTCCGATTTTATTTTGTGATTTTCGAGCTACCCGCGGCTAGCATCACGTGATACCTTTTAGCGAATCACATCGTCAGAAATGTGCATTAGCCAATGAGGATGCGTTCCTAGCATTGAATCCCTCCTCACTCTTTCACGATTGGTTACTGATACAAAGGAAATGACCATATTTGGACCCGATAACGTTGTTCTTGAGATTCAGAGCTTTCCAACAGTACCATGGTTATTATGATTCATACAGCGGTCGCGGTGCTGTATGTTACGTTAGAATGCTCACTTTTGACGAACTTAGGAGCAAAATACAGACGCAAGCAGTCAAAGTTTAGTAAAATAAACACATAAAACGTATATTTCTGACCTTGTATCCATACTAGTATGAAAGAAGACATGTTATGGAAGCTAAATAGACACAAATCTCAAAATTGACCAGTGCTCAAAAAAACTATGTTTTTGCCTGCCGTGTCTCGCCTTAAGACAGAAAAGCACTCGACCTCAGAATCTCACGTTCCACAAGATGCTTCTGGGCAGCCATGTTTGTTTGTGCTATGACGTATAGCCAGGTGGTGAAAACTCTCTCTCTCTCTCTCTCTCTCTCTCTCTCTCTCTGTCTCTCTGTCTCTCTCTCTCTCTCTGTCTCTCTCTCTCTCTCTCTCTCTCTCCAGGGAGGTATGAACCTGTGTGCGGCCGGCTGGCTCTCCGGGTCCCGGGTCGCGTACCCGACCACGGCCCCCCGCCCCGCCTGCGGCTTCGGACACGTCGGGATCGTCGACTACGGAACCAGGAAGAACCTCAGTGAGACCTGGGACGCCTTCTGCTACCGGGTCAAAGGTCAGGGGGGGGATGGGGGGCTTCTGTTACCAGTTTAGAGGGGGGGGGGGGGCTTCTGTTACCAGGTCAGAGGGGGGGGGGGCTTCTGTTACCAGGTCAGAGGGGGGGGGGGGCTTCTGTTACCAGGTCAGAGGGGGGGGGGGCTTCTGCTACCAGGTCAGAGGGGGGGGGGCTTCTGCTACCAGGTCAGGGGGGGGGGGGGGATTCTGTTACCAGGTCAGAGGGGGGGGGGGGCTTCTGCTACCAGGTCAGAGGGGGGGGGGGGGGCTTCTGCTACCAGGTCAGGGGGGGGGGGGGGATTCTGTTACCAGGTCAGAGGGGGGGGGGGCTTCTGTTACCAGGTCAGAGGGGGGGGGGCTTCTGTTACCAGTTTAGAGGGGGGGGGGGGGGGCTTCTGTTACCAGGTCAGA
>NW_027648283.1:93408-95908 GCF_949987685.1 Ammodytes marinus
GTCAGAGGGGGGGGGGGGGGCTTCTGTTACCAGGTCAGAGGGGGGGGGGGGGCTTCTGTTACCAGGTCAGAGGGGGGGGGGGGCTTCTGTTACCAGGTCAGAGGGGGGGGGGGGCTTCTGTTACCAGGTCAGAGGGGGGGGGGGGCTTCTGTTACCAGGTCAGAGGGGGGGGGGGCTTCTGTTACCAGGTCAGAGGGGGGGGGGGGGCTTCTGTTACCAGGTCAGAGGGGGGGGGGGGGGGGCTTCTGTTACCAGGTCAGAGGGGGGGGGGGGGGCTTCTGTTACCAGGTCAGAGGGGGGGGGGGGGGGGGGCTTCTGTTACCAGGTCAAAGGGGGGGGGGGGCTTCTGTTACCAGGTCAGAGGGGGGGGGGGCTTCTGTTACCAGGTCAGAGGGGGGGGGGGCTTCTGTTACCAGGTCAGAGGGGGGGGGGGGCTTCTGTTACCAGGTCAGAGGGGGGGGGGGGGCCTTCTGCTACCAGGTCAGAGGGGGGGGGGGCACATTCTTGGCTTTGTGCGAACGCAATGTTTTGGGAAGGTTTCTACGCACACCTTTATAAATGAGGCCCCAGGTCTAACTTCATCAAGACGAGTTTCACAAACTGAACCCTGTCTGTCTGTCTGTCTGTCTGTCTGCCTGTCTGTCTGCCTGTCTGTCTGTCTGTCTAGACGTGGCGTGTGAGTGTCACGCCGGTTACCTTGGAGACGGTTTCAGCTGCACGGGGAATCTGCTGCAGGTTCTAAAGGCCACGCCCACTTTCTCCAACTTCCTGTCTGTGAGTCATGATGTCATCATGTCTAAACTGTGATGTCACTGTGATGTCATCATATCTGAAATTTAAAGTTTGTGTTTGGTCGAGTGTGTCTGTGTTGTAACAATGTTCCTGGGTATAAATCTGACAATGTTGGAAGCCTGTTTATTGGCTCAGTGAAAGTACAGACCTAAACACAATTGAGAATATTGAGAAAAACTTGAAAATTGTTATTGACAGACGCTCTCCATCCAATCTGATGCTGAATCTGTAGTTCGAGCAATTTTGCAAAGAAGAATGGGCAATAAATATCAGTCTGTAGATGTGCAAAGCTGGTAGAGAAATACTCCAATAGATTTGCAGCTGTAATGGCAGCGATAGGTGGTTCTACAAAGCATTGACTCAGGGGGATGAATACTTATGCACGAAACACTTTTCAGTTTTTTATTTATAAAAAATTGTATTTATAAAAAAAAATTTAAAACCATGTTTCATTTTTCTTCCACTTCCCAATGATGCGCCACTTTGTGTTGGTCTATCACTTTGTGTTGGTCTATCACTTTGTGTTGGTATATCACTGTGTGTTGGTCTATCACTGTGTGTTGGTCTCTCACTGTGTGTTGGTCTCTCACTGTGTGTTGGTCTCTCACTGTGTGTTGGTCTATCACTGTGTGTTGGTATATCACATGAAATCCCAATAAAATAAATGTACGTATGTGGTTGTAACATGACAAAATGTAGAACATTTCAAGGGGTATGAATACTTTATAAGCTGTATATATAAATATGTGTTTTTTTAAACTTCATCTTGAGTTTCTGTTTTGCAGCAAATCCTGAACTATTCCCAGACGTCAGAATCAGGAAAACGATTCATCGATCGACTCGTTAATGTGACGGTTCAGAACACGCTGTTCATAACAGACAACACCGGACTGACAGAGAACATGGTGAGACAGACAGACAGACAGACAGACAGACAGACAGACAGACAGACAGACAGACAGAGAACATGGTGAGACAGACAGACAGACAGACAGACAGACAGACAGAGAACATGGTGAGACAGACAGACAGACAGACACTCTGATACACACACACACAGACACACACACACACAGACACACACACACACACACACTCACTCACTCACTGACCTGTACTGTCCTGTAGACGCTGACAGACAGAGACCTGGAGTTCCACCTGTCGTCCGGCCGAGCGTTTCCTCTCAGCGCGCTGCTCAACGGCACGCGGGTCAGAACCCGGGTCGGCAGTCTGACGGTCCGCGGAGTCGCAGACCTCATGGACCCAAACGCTCTGGTGAGAAGAGGGTTCATTTATTTTTCATATATGGTTCCTTCATTACATTACATGTCATTTATCAGACGCTTTTATCCAAAGCGACTTACAACTGGAGCACACATTCATACACCGATAGCAGCAGCAGCTACCACGCAGGGTGCAAGCTAACTATCAGGAGACATTTAGGGTTCAGTGTCTCTTTGCCCAGGGACACATCCCATATTCATTTATGTTTCATTTATGTGTTATATCCATTAGTTAATTTACTGAACATGTTGAAATAAAACACGTATTGCTGCTGTACAGTTCAAATAACAACTCAGAACTCATCTGTTTAGGAACACCATAACTCTAACCCATAACTCACACCCTAACCCATAACTTACACCCTAACCCATAACGTACACCCTAACCCATAACTTACACCCTAACCCATAACTTACACCCTAAC
>NW_027648283.1:100908-118408 GCF_949987685.1 Ammodytes marinus
AGTTTATTGAGACACCCAACTTGATATCATATATTGATTTTTACTAGACCAGGTTTACAGAGGCTTAAACAGTGATTATAAATATAGTTGGGGAAAATATATTTGAGCAAAATCTTGACTAAAATAACCAGATTTTATGCAACTAACCTTGGCAAGTTGCACATAGCACACATCCTACTGCAGGGGTACGGAGGCCATGCCCTCTACATGCTCTGTGCATTCCTCCATCACATGGGGGGCATTTGACTTTATTTATTGAATAGGTTGGGTCAGACAGATGAGTAATATTTAACTCAACATTCATCTTTTTGTTGTTCAGTGAAATTATTGATTGTTCATAAAATAATCAAAACTTGATAAAGTTCTTCTTACAAATAAATCTGTTCAAATGTAATGATTTTTAATTGTATTATTTTGCATGGATGTCTGTCTATGACCAAACATAGTGTTTATATGTTTAGATTTATGTTTGGATATGAAAAAAAAAATAATTTAAATTACCGACATTTATAATTTCCAATTTTGAATATTCCCAAAATTCCCGAGCGAAAGTTCCCATGGAAAGATTCCGGAAACTTTCCGGTAATTTACCGGAAACTTTCCACCCCTTTGCAACCCTAATCAGATGTAATATGTAGAATAGAATTAAGAAAGACGATGAGATTTGGAACGCAGGGGAAATCTTTTTCTACCAAACTAGATAGCAGGGAAGGATGGGGACTGGAACACACACAGGAATACAGGGTTATTTTCAACAACAGAATATGATAAAATTTCCCTCGAGTAAACACTGACAGGCAGAGCGTGGCGTCCATGTTTTTATTCTTGTTGTGTCACTGATCCATGACTTCAAGGATGAATAATGTGAAAACTATAAATGTGGTTGAACATCTGAATGAGGACAATGACAGAAGGAGCACAGCTGGACATGTTGCAGGTTGGAGGAGGTCTGTGGGATGAAGTGTGAAGCAGCAGAAAGGGTTTGAAGGTTTGAAGGTCTGGAAGTCGTTCACAGTTTGGTGACGTTACTGATCCATGACTCGTAGTCCGAGACCCGCGTCCACACGGCCGGTCTGTCGCCACGGCAATGGCTGCTGCCCCATGTGACCAAACCAAACAGGAAGTAAGCGCCGCGTTTACGACAGAGCAGCGGAGCGCCCTGATCCCCCTGAGAGACAGACAGGCAGACAGACAGACAGACAGACAGACAGACAGACAGGTTAGGCAGGCAGACAGAACATGATATAATAAATGGTTATAAAGGCTCAAATAACAACCCCATCTACTATTTAGTTTGGTAGAAAAAAGATTTAGGATGTCATGATTGTTGTGGCCAGATTTAGGATGGTTAGAAGTACCCGGATGTCCTACTTCATCCGGCCAAGATTCTTAGTGTTGGGTGATTCTGACCCACAATCCAGTGCGCATGGAAGTGACGTCACATTGGCGGAGCCTCCGTATGAAAACAAACAAGGATGAGACGGATATAAAAGCAAGAGGCAAGATCAAGGCGCCATGTTAGGATGAAATAAATAAGTTAAAGTATGTCCCAATTGTAGCATACTGCATCCTAACTAGATTATTTGTATCGTCAGATGTAGTATGTAGAATAGATGAAGAAAGGGTATGAGATTTGGAACGCAGGGTTAAAGACATAAATAGTATTTAATATGGATGTAGCATCCGGGCTGAGCTCAGTTATTCACACGGCATCCAATAATCCTGGTTTGTGCGCGTCGCCATCTTGTGAGGGGGCGGGAGATAGCTGACGTATACCTCCGAGGCAAAGTGAGGGACAACGGGCGGAGAGCTGTCACTCAAGAGATCGCGCCAATACATTTTAACCTCCAAAAGAATAAAAACTAGCCTGCTAGAAAAAATTCACCCCCCTCAGTGTTGTCATGGAGATATGATCTAAACATACAGACTATAATGTTTTTGTGGATCAGGCTGTAAATAGGTTTAATAAGACTGTGAAAACGGCCTGTCTAACAAGTGAGTCAAAGAAAAACTGCTCGGTCTTGGTACCACCCCCAGTGGCCACCGGAAGGTACTACAGTTGTGGTCACTTCCTTATTGGATGCTGGTAAAAATCGCTGAGGTTGGGGTTTGGCTGAAGACTTACAGGCTGTATCTCGATTCAGGGGTTGCGGTCTACGAAGGCTGCATTTGAAGACCGATTGCGTCATAGCGGCGCACAAAGGTTGTTCCATTTGCAAGGCTCCTCATATGCGGCCGAGAAATGCAGCCTTCGTTTCACGGTTTTGAAGGCTGCATCAGATGTATCCTTCGCAGCCCAACATATCCCATGATTCATTGCGTTTTTTTCAGAGATGGCATAAAATAAAATAAAAAATAACAAAACAGCAACGTGTTGCTCCATCTTCTTAACTTTTATCTTCCTTTCTTTTTTTCTTGTACTTTTTTTTCTTTTCATCCGGTAGGCAACTTCTTTTACTTTTTTCCTCTGCTGACAAGGCTGTCTCCGTTGGCAGCAATCAGGGTTGCTAGGCAGCACAGGAGCGGCGAGTCGTCACGCAAGGTAACGGCTTGTTACGCAAACCGGAAATGCTCGTAAACGGAGACCTGCGGAGACCGTCCCGTTTAACAACGCTCGTTCGACCCTGGTTCGGCCTTCATAGGCTATAGCCTTCATAGACCGCGAGACCGCGTCCTACCAAGGAGGCGGTCTCTGTAATGGGATACAGCCACAGACTTAAAGACTTAAAGGGTTAAAGGGCTGGAGACCATGTGACCTGTGACCTCACCAGGCAGGAGGCGGAGCCAGCAGTGTCAGAGCAGATGTGTGATTCGCCGGTCAGTCCGTTCCACTTCCTGTTACAGATCGTCTCGTTCACCAGAGACAGTGAGACGTGATGCATCCGGTCCGGGTCTGTGTGCGCTGAGAGAGAGACAGGCAGACAGACAGGGAGACAGACAGACAGGCAGGCAGGCAGACAGACAGGCAGGCAGACAGACAGGGAGGGAGGGAGGCAGACAGAGAGATTATACTAAGTCTAACTAAGGACACAGACAGACAGACAGACAGACAGACAGACAGACAGACAGACAGGCAGTAACACTCACTAAGGAGACACACACTAAAATACAGTTTACTGAACTTTAAAGCTTTAGTGTGTAACTTTATTCATATAAATGAATGTCAGTTAAACCATGAACCAAGCCATCACCAAACGAGTTGACACAAAGTTGATTAAGCCTATTATCAGCTCCACAAAACTCTCTGTATTTCTCAGTATGGCAGCGTTTACAAACTGGTGCCCCCCCCCCCTCCCTCCGACACTGGTGCAGGAGCTCAGAAAAATCCCAAGAAGAGCCCAAGAAATGTTTCAGTTGTTGATTCTACTGCTGAGAAAAAACCTGGACGTACAGCAGAAGGTATAACATCCATGTGCCATCACTGAAGGCTTTACCTCATGTAGATGCAACGACAGTGTTGTTGTAATTACAGAAGTTACGCACTGCAGCTTTAAGGGTCAATGAGCCTGTTGCATGTTGGGTAATGTAGTGTTCAGACCTGTTGCCGTGGTGACGCCCCAGCCCGTTGTCACACACGACCAACTGCTGTCCAACTCCTCGTCTTCATCAGGAAGACAGACAGGAAACACCTGAGAGTCTGAGAGACAGACAGGCAGGCAGGGAGACAGGCAGACAGGCAGGCAGGCAGAGAGGGAGACAGAGAGAGAGAGAGAGGGAGGCAGGCAGGGAGGGAGGGAGAGAGGGAGAGAGACAGAGACAGAGAGACGACAGCAAAGTTATTATATATCACAATGTATTTATAATAAGTAAACTTCGTGTTTGATACAGTGTTAACCCGATGGGTTTGCCTCAGTCTCCGGCTGAATGTTGAACTGTTCCTTTAGCCCCGAGCTGCTGTGAAGGCCCAACCCTAACCCCCTGTCCGTCTGTCCGTCTGTCTGTCTGTCTGTCTGTCTGTCTGTCTGTCTGTCTGTCTGTCTGTCTGTCTGTCTGTCTGTCTGTCTGTCTGTCTGTCTGTCTCTCTCTCTCTCTGGGTGTGTGTCTAACCCTAACCATCACAGTGACATGGTGTTTAGGGGTTTAAGTGTTCTGACACATAAACATGGTTATGGTGAGACAGAACATGGCGGAGTGTTCTAATAGATAAACAGGCTGTGTGTTTGGTGGGTGGGGGAGAGCGGGTTAGGAGAGAGGGGGGGGGGGGTGTTGAGGGGTTTGTGTCTCACTGAGTCTGGCCTTGCCCCCCAGCCTCAGGAGAACCAGGTTGTCTTCAGGGGGAAAGCTGCGGCTGCTGCCCACACTGAAGCTCTCCTCCACGGGGAGAGACTGCGCCGAAGAGAACCGCAAGTCATGGAGCCCCAGCACCGCCATGTCACCGTCAGGTCTGTAGGGGTGGGGGGGAGAGAGAGACAGACAGGCAGGGATACATACAGACAGGCAGGCAGGGAGAGAGACAGACAGGCAGGGAGACAGAGAGAGACAGGGAGAGAGGCAGAGAAGCAAACAGACAGTCAGGGAAACAGGCAGGCAGGGAGACAGACAGACAGGCAGGGAGAGAGACAGACAGACAGGCAGGGAGAGAGACAGAGAGTTAGGGTTAGACAGGTCATGGACATAAACACAGTTTACAGTGGAGCCATTCATACAGACCAAGGTGCAAAGTTAACAGGATCATAGACAAGAGACAGTTCAACAAAAAAAACTGTTCCAGTGCAAGTTAAAGACGGTTTAAATAGGCGCATTACGTCTCTAACCTCACACTGCAGTGTTTGGGTTAGGGGTTAGGAGAGGGTTAGGGGTTAGGAGAGGGTTAGGGGTTAGGGGCCAGAGGTTAGGGGTTAGGGCTAGGGGTTAGGAGAGGGTTAGGAGTTAGGAGAGGGTTGGGAGAGGGTTAGGAGTTAGGAGAGGGTTAGGGTTAGGAGTTAGGAGAGGGTTAGGGTTAGGGTTAGCGCTAGGGGTAAGAGGTTAGGGGTTAGGGGTTAGGAGCGTTACGTCTCTAACCTCACGCTGCAGTGTTTGGCTGTGACCACCCAGCGCTCGGCGATCAGTGTCCCGCTGCAGTAGTGTTTCCCGTCAGCCTGCAGACTGACCTGCCAGGGCCAGAGGAAGGGGGTCGCCTCGCTCACGTTGCCCACAGACAGAGCTCCGTCCTGGGCCACGGAGAGAGACGCGACGCCTGGAGCCTTGAGGCTGCTGGAGCTCTGCACACCGCACTGCTCCTCTGGACAGGGTTAGGGTTAGGGTTAGACACAGTAACATGAATATTTACAGCTCCGGAAAACATTCAGAGAACAGTCTGGACATTTCTTAAATCTTCATCTCTAAATTACCTAATGGAAATGCTCTAAATGACAAGATATTTTTGGGGGTAATTTGGTAGAAATGTTGTCAGTAGTTTATATTATAAAACCAAAATGTTCATTCTACTCAAACATATGCCTATACATCTTTAAACAGGAGACACTGAATATTTGGAGTGGTCTCTGAATGTTTTCCAGAGCGGTATATGTAGATGTTAAACCTTCATCCACTTCCTCGGCCTCCGTGACATTGGGTTGATCTGTGAAGACAAGACGACGGTTCATTTCTTTAGCACATCTCGTACATGAACTCAAAGCGCTTCACAATACAACCAAACAATAAAGTACAAACTTCAAATAATTCAACTTTGAAAACTAAAAATAAATTGTACATTTTTGTAATTGTGAATCGATTGTACATTTTATACATTTCAATTCTGTGACAAACAGAACATCTCAGAGATAAACCGTGCCAGATAGACAGACAGACAGACAGACAGACAGACAGACAGACAGACTCTTACTCATGATGTCCAGGATCCACTGTGTGTGCAGCTGGACCTTCGTGTAAACTCCGGGTCGTCCGGACCGACCGCAGCCGATGCCCCAACTCACCACTCCAGCTAACCTGAACCTGGAGCCAGACAGGCAGGAGAGGGGGCCGCCCGAGTCTCCCTGAAGAGAGACAGACAGGCAAAGAGACAGACAGGCAAAGAGACAGACAGGCAGACAGAGGGGAAAGAGAGAGACAGACAGGCAAAGAGACAGACAGGGTTAGAGACAGACAGGCAGGAGAGGGGGCCGCCCGAGTCTCCCTGAAGAGAGACAGACAGGCAAAGAGACAGACAGGCAAAGAGACAGACAGGCAGACAGAGGGGAAAGAGAGAGACAGACAGGCAAAGAGACAGACAGGCAAAGAGACAGACAGGCAGACAGAGGGGAGAGAGAGAGACAGAGGGTTAGGGACAGACAGGGTTAGAGACAGACAGGCAAAGAGACAGACAGGGTTGGAGACAGACAGGCAGGAGAGGGGGCTGCTGGAGTCTCCCTGAAGAGAGACAGACAGGGTTAGAGACAGACAGGCAAAGAGACAGACAGGCAGACAGAGGGGAGAGAGACAGAGGGTTAGGGTTAGAGAGAGAGACAGTCTGAACCTGGAACTAGAGAGGCAGGAGAGAGGCCCACCTGAGTCTCCAGGGGGGAGGGGGGGGACAGAAAGAGAGAGAGAGACAGAGAGAGACAGACAGAGAGACAGACAGAGGGTTAGGGTTAGAGAGAGAGAGAGAGAGAGACAGAGCGAGAGACAGAGAGAGAGACAGACAGAGAGAGAGACAGAGAGAGAGAGAGAGAGAGGGTTAGGGTTAGAGAGCGAGAGAGACAGAGGGTTAGGGTTAGAGAGAGAGAGAGAGAGAGAGAGAGAGGGTTAGGGTTAGAGAGAGAGACAGACAGACAGACAGACAGACAGAGAGACAGAGGGTTAGGGTTAGAGAGAGAGTGAGTGAGACAGAGGGTTAGGGTTAGAGAGAGAAAGAGACAGAGGGAGGAGAGAGGCCTGTCTGAGTCTCCCTGGGGGGGGTCAAGGAAATGTGCGTCGGGCTCCTGCTTCAGCTTGTCGGTCTTTATTTCTAGCAAGTGACCCGTTCACTATACATTATCCCTTATCCCTAACCCTAACCCTAACCCTAACCCCGTTCACTATACATTATCCCTTACATAACTTCCATCATCCCAGTAAAGACAAACGAATATGGTGACACGCTGAACGGGACAAAACTGTTTGCTATTCCAAATGACACACCTGGCCGTGCCCGGTGATTACCTATGATGCTTTCTGATGAGCCAACAGCTCCACCCAGTGGTCAAACACAGAACTACATGTCACTAAATAAAACAGGAGCATCATGCCTCCAGCAGTGTGGAATATAAAAAGGAAAAGGTTTTAGCTTTGACTGAAGAGCAGTCAGTCTGGGCTGAAGGTGGTTCCAGGTAACAGCTGCTTCACCTCGTTAAGTCTCTTGGAGCAACCAGTCGGCCAGACAGACAGACAGACAGACAGACAGACAGACAGACAGACAGACAGACAGTACCTGGCATGCGTCGGCCCCCCCTCTCTCTCTCCCGGCGCAGAACATCTCGGGGAGGATCCTGCCGGCGTACGAGGCGCTGCAAACGTCTGGAGAGAGAACCGTCACGTTGACCTCCTGCAGCCGCGAGGAGCGAGGCCCGTCTGGGGGGAGGGGGGGACATTAGACCCCTTTACCCCTTTACCCCTTTACCCTGACTATGGGCCCGTCTGGGGGGAGGGGGGGACATTAGACCCCTTTACCCCTTTACCCCTTTACCCTGACTATGGGCCCGTCTGGGGGGAGGGGGACATTAGACCCCTAACCTCTTAATACCTTTACCCCTTTACCCTGACTATGGGCCCGTCTGGGGGAGGGGGACATTAGACCCCTAACCTCCAAACACCTTTACCCCTTTACCCCTTTACCCTGACTATGGGCCCGTCTGGGGGGGAGGGAGGGACATTAGACCCCTTTACCCCTTTACCTCTTTACCCTGACTATGGGCCCGTCTGGGGGGGAGGGAGGGACATTAGACCCCTTTACCTCTTTACCCCTTTACCTCTTTACCCCTTTACCCCTTTACCTCTTTACCCCTTTACCCCTTTACCCCTTTACCTCTTTACCCCTTTACCTCTTTACCCCTTTACCTCTTTACCCCTTTACCTCTTTACCCCTTTACCTCTTTACCCCTTTACCTCTTTACCCCTTTACCTCTTTACCCCTTTACCTCTTTACCCTGACTATGGGCCCGTCTGGGGGGGAGGGGGGACATTAGACCCCTAACCTCTTAATACCTTTACCCCTTTACCCTGACTATGGGCCCGTCTGGGGGGAGGGGGGGGGGACATTAGACCCCTTTACCCCTTTACCTCTTTACCCTGACTATGGGCCCGTCTGGGGGGGAGGGGGGGACATTAGACCCCTTTACCCCTTTACCCCTTTACCCCTTTACCCTGACTATGGGCCCGTCTGGGGGGAGGGAGGGACATTAGACCCCTTTACCCCTTTACCCCTTTACCCCTTTACCCTGACTATGGGCCCGTCTGGGGGGGAGGGGGGGGACATTAGACCCCTAACCTCCAAACCCCTTTACCCCTTTACCCCTTTACCCCTTTACCTCTTTACCCTGACTATGGGCCCGTCTGGGGGGGAGGGGGGGGACATTAGACCCCTAACCTCTTTACCCCTTTAAGGGGCCACTCACACTAGGGCCGCGGCCCCGTGCCAAAGCTCATTAGCATACTAAAGTCTAGAACGTTTGGCTAGTGTGACCACGCCATCCGTATTCCAGCACGGAACAGCCCCTTGGCCACGGCACACCTGGGAGAGGTGTGCCGTGGCCAAAGTACAGATGCTAATGAGATGACACGCGCACAAGCAAGCGCACAGGCGGCGTTCCTGACGTGAATTTATTAAGGATGCAT
Source organism: Ammodytes marinus (assembly GCF_949987685.1). Taxonomy (NCBI): domain Eukaryota; kingdom Metazoa; phylum Chordata; class Actinopteri; order Uranoscopiformes; family Ammodytidae; genus Ammodytes; species Ammodytes marinus. Next base: position 109,699 of record NW_027648283.1, read on the forward strand.
TGTCCGTTAACGTCCGCTGCCTTACTAGTCGGCACCAGAATTGCCCACCACTTGGACTTGTAGCTATAATGTGTGAGAATTAACGTGTGTGTAGGCCTAGGTGTGGGCTAATAAAAGAGGGAGAGAGCTAATTAGGTCGGCTCAGAAAGCACAGCAAAAAGGTTTTCGTGTTTACTCACGTTCGTCAGATGATTTTTTTTCTTTTTCCTCCCGTCAGCTGTCATAACTGCATTTACGCATGGCGGTGGAGACGCACCCAAAACAACACACCGCAGCCCGGTGATAAGGAAACAGTAGCCTACACTAAGGTTTAACAAGAAACTTTATAAAGACACTTAAAAAAACGATCTCTGCCCATACAAAAAGTTCTGACTTGGATTTGATGGAGCGATCGATGTGTACAAAACCATCCGGATACATATGGTCTGATGACGGGCCGTTATATTAATAATAAACAGCGTGCTGCACAAATATGAGACTGTTCACCGCGACCTATTACGTCAAGACTACATTTAAAAAAAAACAATAGCTTAAGGATTCTCGTTGCTCTAATGTGGAAGTGGAATATTTGATGCAAATTTGGCCGGATGAAAATATTCACAAACAGTCGTATAGCCTACAAGTAGACTAAGCTCCAAATCCTAAACGTGCACGGTGACGTAGGCAAGGTGCAAGTGTGCCCAGGCCACGAGCAGTGTGAGCACGGGCCTGCGGGGGGAGTGGGGAGGGGGGGGAATCGTGCTGAATCGTGCTGAGCACGGAACAGGCAAACGGCACTAGTGTGAGTGCGCCCTAACCCTCTCTCTCCCAGACGGGCCCATAGTCAGGGTATGGACCATGAGAGGAGGGGGGGGGGGGTCCTTTCAACACACAGACATCTTTTCATAATATTGACATTGAAATAACTTCCTGCATTCTGGTGAATTGTTCTGCATCAGTTTCAAATCATAAATGTTTGGGTTTTATTTCATATTTTATTTTGAAGGCGGCAATTTCACCTCTTCTGTGTGAGGGTTAGAAGCAGTGGCGTCACTAGGCTGTTTTAGTCGGGGCTAAAGCCCCGGATCTAATTTGATTAGCCTCGAATTTCTTTTGTAAAAAATAAAATAAAAATGTTTTTTGCTGCATGCAGAGCCTGTGCCATATCCGCACGTGCACATGCTCCCATTGGTTAAGACACGTAGCTTACTGCTAGGAATTTCTGTTGGCTGTAACTAGGCCAATCTATGAGGCTAAATATAGCATGCTAATATTGATGATTGATTGTGTCAAGTGTCTAAGGATGAATGCTAACATGATTTGATAACCCTAACTTTTGCCTTAATTTACAATTTAGCTAACTAGCTAACTTTAGCTAGCAGCTGATTGCCCACCCTTTTCATTTCCAATGATGGCTGTCATTTCATTACCAATGTTAAGTGTCATAAGTTAAGTGCTGAGTCATGATTTCTAAAAAATAAATACCACAACATGTGATGTGTTTTGACTGTGCAGAAAGTTTTGAAAAATCCAGGATGCCTGAGAGCCTTACTGCATTATATTCTATTATAGTTGTTTCTTTAGGAACCTGAACGTTGTCTTTTCCTTCACAGAAAAAATAAATATGTCCACTATAAATTGATGCAGAAAAGGCACAGATAGACGAATAAAAATCCACCTGAATGCAGGAAATTAAGTGTTTGACGCTCAGAAATCTCTGGGGGAGCACCCCCATACCCCCCACCTATAATTTCTCCCCCAAAAAGTTGAAATGAAACCTAGCCTTTGACCCTGTACACAGGTTGTATACAATATATTCATAGGTCTGTTATTTTTACAGTTGGATTGAAAGAAGGCATGTCGACCCTTAGTGTGATTATCAGAGTGGCCCTTTGTGAAAATGAGTTTGACACCCCTGATATGGGTAATGTAAGGTCTGTCTCACTTGTATTAATTTTACTATGAAATAACTAGAATGGAACCTTAAATGTTTGGGGATAAGCAGCAGTCAGGTAGCTATTTAAAGCTATAATTACCTGCCTATTTTGTTTATTTAGATAAAGCATTATGAAAAAAATGTGCATGCGCAATGAAGTATACAAAAAATGTGCAGTGTTTTGATGTTTTGGAAACCTAGAAACGCCCCTGGTTACAAGGCCTAACATGAGACTGTGCCATGAGAGAAGGGTCTGAGGGTGTGGGGGAACAGAGCAGGGGACAAACATTAGACCCTAACCTTCTAACCCCTTTACCATAACTAAATGGAGGGTTAGAGGGGAAGGGGGTTAGGGGGTTAGGGTGATAACATGATAGTGTGGGGACGTTTTATTTGATGTTTTCATTTCAACTTGATGCAAAAGTTTTGGGTCTATAGAATATTTTTTGTTTGAGTGAAAAGAAACCAGAGCAACATTGTTTGGGGTGAAAATTAGGAATAAAATTAAGTTGGTCTGGTTTCTTGACACAAACCAAAATTGTTCTATAGACTCTAAACTTCAATCTATTCCATTAGCAGTAAACACAAGTTCACACACACACGCACACACACACACGCACACACACACACAGGTCCCCTCACTCTCTCTGGTGGCGCCCCAGCCCGTGACGGTGCATTGTTCCCGGGTGGGCAGTGGGCCGGTCCAGGGGGCGATGGGGCGGACGTGCTGGGTGAAGCTCAGAGGGGGATCCAGCCTCAGCAGAGCCACATCACTCTGCTTCGTCCGAGGGCTGTAGGCCGGGTGCACGGAGATGGAGAGGACTGAGACAAGCTGGGAGGAGAGCACAGGGTTACTGTCTGTCTGTCTGTCTGTCTGTCTGTCTGACAGACAGACAGACAGACAGACAGTGAGTGAGTCTCTTACTTGTTGTCTGCGTTCATGGTGATTCTCCAGATCGTGCTTCCCGGCGAGGACGGTCCAGCGAGACGCTTTGTTGTGTCTGTGAACACATGAACCAGTCCATGTCAGATGCAGCATGCTGAAAAATACCCAGATGTCCTACTACATCCGGTGGTGATTTTTAGTGTTGAAACCAGCAGCTTTATGGAGGTTCTGACCCACAATCCACTGCAGCAGAAGTTACATCACATGGACTGAGCCTCCCAGTGAAAACAACTAGCGATGAGACGGATATATAAGCAAGAGGCAAGTTCAAGGAGCCATAAATGAGTTGAAGTAGGTCCCAGGTGCAGCATACTGCATACTACATGCTACACCTGACATCATGCATTGGGACAAACTAAAGTTGCTGGAACGCAGCGCTGATGTAGATGTGAGTGACCCCTGACCTCTTGAAGCAGTGAGCAGACAGACAGACAGACAGACAGACAGACAGACAGACACCTCTTGAAGCAGTGAGCAGCAGACAGACAGACAGACAGACAGACCTCTTGAAGCAGTGTGCAGCAGACAGACAGACAGACAGACAGACAGACAGACAGACAGACAGACAGACAGACAGACAGACCTCTTGAAGCAGTGTGCAGCAGACAGACAGACAGACAGACAGACAGACAGACAGACAGACACCTCTTGAAGCAGTGAGCAGCAGACAGACAGACAGACAGACAGACCTCTTGAAGCAGTGTGCAGCAGACAGACAGACAGACAGACAGACAGACAGACAGACAGACAGACAGACAGACAGACAGACAGACAGACAGACAGACAGACAGACCTCTTGAAGCAGTGAGCAGCAGACAGGACCCAGGTTGGCCCCAGCACGGCCCCCCCGCAGGCTGCTGACTCCCCCAGGAGCAGAGACACGGTCCAGGGCCAGCTGTTGCTCCAGGCCTCCTCTCCCCCCATGATCCGCCCCTCGGGCTCCTGCTCCGGACTGAAGACACGCACGCCCGCTATGTCTATGGAGGGACGGACACACACACACACACACACACACACACAGAGACAGACACACACACACGTTTATAACAACAGCTACTATGTCTACGGAGGGAGGGTCACACACACTATTAGAGACCCACACGGGGTCAGACAGACACACAGACACAGACAGAGAGACACAAACACACGTTTATATCTACACTGACACATACACACACACTTTAACAGACGCTCACCCCGGCTGCATCCACACCCTAACCCTAACCCATAGTTTATTATGGGTCAATAATATTGATATAGTAAAATAATATTATTTCACTTATGTTAAAACACAAATATAGAAATACTTCATATTAAATATTATTAAAGATGAAGTTTGTATTTTACCACAGACAGACAGACAGACCTCCTGAAGCAGTGAGCAGACAGACAGACAGACAGACAGACAGACAGACAGACAGACAGACAGACAGACAGACAGACAGACAGACAGACAGACAGACAGACAGACAGACAGACAGACAGACAGACAGACAGACAGACAGACAGACCTCCTGAAGCAGTGAGCAGACAGACAGACATACAGACAGACAAGTTGAAGTTTGTATTTTACCGATGAATCCGAAGAGTTCGGAGAGAGAGGATTGTTCCTGAAGAGTTTCATTCAAAGTCTCGTTCAGTCGAGTCAGACCTTCAGACAGACAGGTAGGGGGTCAGACAGACAGTTAGAGGGTCAGACAGACAGGTAGGGGGTCAGACAGACAGTTAGAGGGTCAGACAGACAGGTAGGGGGTCAGACAGACAGTTAGAGGGTCAGACAGACAGGTAGGGGGTCAGACAGACAGGTAGGGGGTCAGACAGACAGGTAAAGGGTCAGACAGACAGACAGGCAGAGGAACAGACAGACAGGTAAAGTGTCAGACAGACAGACAGACAGGTAGAGGGGCAGACAGACAGTTAGAGGGTCAGACAGACAGGTAGGGGGTCAGACAGACAGGTAGGGGGTCAGACAGACAGGTAGGGGGTCAGACAGACAGGTAGAGGGTCAGACAGACAGGTAAAGGGTCAGACAGACAGACAGGTAGAGGGACAGACAGACAGGTAAAGTGTCAGACAGACAGACAGACAGACAGGTAGAGGGGCAGACAGACAGACAGACAGAAAGATAGAGGGTCAGACAGACAGGTAGAGGATCAGACAGACAGAAAGACAGACAGACAGACAGACAGACAGACAGACAGACAGACAGACAGTTAAAGGGTCAGACAGACAGACAGGTAGAGGATCAGACAGACAGAAAGACAGACAGACAGGTACAGGATCAGACAGAAAGACAGACAGACAGTTAAAGGGACAGACAGACAGACAGTTAAAGGGTCAGACAGACAGACAGACAGACAGTTAAAGGGTCAGACAGACAGACAGACAGACAGACAGTTAAAGGGTCAGACAGACAGACAGACAGACAGGGTTTAGGGTCTCTGGCTGTGTTTCTTACTGAATGACTCAATAAATAAAATGTTTTTTCCACTTCTTTTTCTAACAGTGAATCTCTGCTCGCAATCCGCTGTCTGTCTGTCTGTCTGTCTGTCTGTCTGTCTGTCTGTCTGTCTGTGCCAGTGTTAATACACAGCTTAGGCTCTGTAAACAAAGGGCCCACCATAGCTAGCAGCTTGCCAGTTTACAGATCCTAGGCTGTGTGTTAACACGGTACTGACAGTTAGAGGAGCAGACAGACAGGTAGAGGGTCAGACAGACAGGTAGAGGGGCAGACAGACAGGTAGAGGGTCAGACAGACAGGTAGAGGGTCAGACAGACAGGCAGCGGATCATATGGAATCTTTTTATGGAACAACAGATGAATGAAAGCAGCATTATAAACATGTGTGTCATTCCCAAAGACTGGAGCACACACACACACACACACACACACACACACACACACACACACACACACACACACACACACACACACACACACACACACACACACACACACACACACACACACACACACACACACACACACACACACACACACACACACACACACACACACACACACACACACACACACACACACTACAGAGCCTAGGCTGCGTATTAACTGCATGTAAAGGTGGTACCTGGTCCAGGGTCAGCCGCTGAAGCCTCCGACGTGTTTGAAGCGTTCAGATTGAAAGCTGAAGAAACACACACACAGAGACAGACAGACAGACAGACAGACAGACAGACAGGAAATAGTCTGCGTGGATCAGTTCATATTTTGAAACAATGAAACACAGATATATTGATCCTCCATAACCTAACACAGCAGCGCCCTCCTGTGGTCAGACAGACTCACTACACACTGCACACTACACACTACACACTACACACTACACACTGCACACTGCACACTACACACTGCACACTACACACTACACACTACACACTACACACTACACACTGCACACTGCACACTGCACACTGCACACTACACACTACACACTGCACACTACACACTACACACTACACACTACACACTGCACACTGCACCAGTCTGATTCAAACCTCTGGATACACAACAAGCTTCATTTGAGCATCTCATGTTTCTCCAGAATGAAGTTTATTTTGATATTAAATTTTTTTCTAAATCATGACACACACACAGAGACAGAGACAGAGACAGAGACAGAGACAGAGAGAGAGAGAGAGAGAGAGAGAGAGACACACAGAAGAGAAATTAACAAAAAGTAGCAAATAAGTTCAATAAATAGTCTAAACATTTTCACATCAACAAGAGACTCACCCTGCGTTCCGAATCGCATACTTTCTTTTTTCTATTCTACATACTACATCCGACGATAAAAATAATCTAGTTAGGATGCAGTATGCTACAATTGGGACATACTTTAACTTCATCCTAACATGGCTCCTTGATCTTGCCTCTTACTTTTATATCCGTCTCATCCCCGTTTGTTTTCATATGGAGGCTCTGTTGATGTGACGTCACTTTAGGTTTGCACTGGATTATGGCTAAATAGGATGCAGTTTTCAACACTAACAATCTTGGCCGCATGTAGTAGGACATCCGGGTAATTCTAACCATCCTAAATCTGGCCACAAGAATCGGGACATCCTAAATCTTTTTTCTACATACTATATAGTAGAAAGTATGAGATTCAGAACACAGGGACTCTGACAGACAGTGAAACCATGTAAACAGACAATTAGCACATGTGTGTGGTGGACATTATCCCGGGTTAGAATCCAGCCCGGGTCGTTCTCTGCATGTCATTCCCCTCTCTGACACATTTCATCTCTTGTCTCTACACACTGTCAATAAAGTATAATAAAAACCTCCCTCCCTCCCTGCCTGTCTGTCTGTCTGTCTGTCTGTGCCAGTGTTAATACACAGCCTAGGCTCTGTAAACAAAGGGCCCACCATAGCTAGCAGCTTGTCTGTCAATAAAGTGAATAATAATCAGATGCTCACCTGAGAGAAGAGAGAACAGGAACCAGAGTACGGATGACATCATTGCTCCAAACACCTCTGATCCACTGTGTCTGACACACACACACACACACAGAGAGAGAGACCTCCTTACAAACACGCACACACACACTAAACTATCCGTCCACTATCCACTACCTACTCTATCTGCCTCCACATTACACACACACACCTTCCTCACTACCATGCCACACACTGAAGCAGCTACACACACACACACACACACACACACACACACACACACACACACACACTGACTCACTCTCCTCTGATCCACTGTGTCTGATATGGCACTAATCACACACATAGACCTCCTTTACAAACACACACTCACACTAAACTATCCACCCACTGTCTGCCCTAACACAACTCCACATTACACACACACACACACACACACACACACACACACACACACACACACACACACACACACACACACACACACACACACACACACACACACACACACACACACACACACACACACACACACACACACACACACACACACACACACACACACACTTACCTTCCTTACTACCAGCTCCACTCTGAAGCAGCTACACACTCCCCTCTGATCTACTGATGACGCACCTGGCCCAGTCTGATTAGAAACACCTGGAGCTCTAACCCTGTTACTCTCTCTGACCCATTACCTGTCTGTCTGACCCTCTACCTGTCTGTCTGTCCCTCTACCTGTCTGACCCTCTACCTGTCTGTCTGCCCCTCTACCTGTCTGTCTGTCTGTCCCTCTACCTGTCTGTCCCTCTACCTGTCTGTCTGACCTTCTACCTGTCTGTCTGACCCCCTACCTGTCTGTCTGACCCCCTACCTGTCTGTCTGTCCCTCTACCTGTCTGTCCCTCTACCTGTCTGTCTGACCTTCTACCTGTCTGTCTGACCCTCTACCTGTCTGTCTGACCCTCTACCTGTCTGTCCCTCTACCTGTCTGTCTGACCCTCTACCTGTCTGTCCCTCTACCTGTCTGTCTGTCCCTCTACCTGTCTGACCTTCTACCTGTCTCTCTGACCCTCTACCTGTCTGTCTGACCCTCTACCTGTCTGTCTGACCCTCTACCTGTCTGTCTGTCTGTCTGACCCTCTACCTGTCTGTCTGTCTGTCTGTCTGACCCTCTACCTGTCTGTCTGTCCCTCTACCTGTCTGACCTTCTACCTGTCTCTCTGACCCTCTACCTGTCTGTCTGACCCTCTACCTGTCTGTCTGACCCTCGCAGTGTGTAGTGTGCAGTGTGTAGTGTGTAGTGTGCAGTGTGTAGTGTGTAGTGTGTAGTGTGCAGTGTGTAGTGTGTAGTGTGCAGTGTGTAGTGTGTAGTGTGTAGTGTGTAGTGTGCAGTGTGTAGTGTGTAGTGTGCAGTGTGCAGTGTGTAGTGTG
>NW_027648283.1:125908-130908 GCF_949987685.1 Ammodytes marinus
TCACACACACATTCATACAGATAGCAGCAGGCTAACTATCGACATTCACACGAGGCAAGGTGGGTGAAGTGTCTTGCCCAAGGACACAACAACTATGACACAGGTGGCAGAGCGGGGATCGAACCTCCAACCCTTTGATCATTGTCCGACTCGCTCTACCACCTGAGCCACAGTCGCCCCACTGCTGCCTCTCAGTCTGAAGGTGATGCTAACACACAAGGTGATGCTAACACACAGGGTGATGCTAACACACAAGGTGATGCTAACACACAAGGTGATGCTAACACACAAGGTGATGCTAACACAGGGTCACATGACTTATAGACCATCATGACACCTTGAGGAAAGTCTTAGAGATGTGGGAACATATAACAGGGCCTAGTGAAGCTAACACAGTGAAGCTAACACAGTGAAGCTAACAGCTGCTACCTGCTTCCTGTCGTCCTCTTCTTCTATGGTGCATCTCTGCAGGTCAGTGGAGAGGTCGGCCAGCTCCAGACGCAGCTAACACACGAAGAAGAACGTTAACCTTTGTAATGAACGGTCTGCTGTAGGTCACAATGAGAAGTTTATATCTATGAAGGGATATAGTATAGGTTCCTGTGTGTTAGAATGAGGTTATAGGTTCATGTGACAGACAGACAGACAGACAGACAGGCAGACAGACAGACAGACAGACAGACAGACAGACAGACAGACAGACAGACAGACAGACAGACAGACCGACAGACAGACAGACAGACAGACAGACAGAGACAGACAGACAGGCAGACAGACAGACAGACAGACAGACAGACAGAGACAGACAGACAGACAGACAGACAGACAGAGACAGACAGACAGGCAGGCAGACAGGCAGGCAGACAGACAGACAGACAGACAGGTTATAGTAATAGTTTGACTCTCACGTTGTTTCTGGGTTTGATGGAGCATCTCTGCAGCAGAACTAGTGATTCCAGACTGGAGTCCTCGTTCAGATACAGACATCCTCCTGACAGACAGACAGACAGACAGACAGACAGACAGACAGACAGACAGACAGACAGACAGACAGACATTTTATTTTATTTTATTCTATTGTATGGTTATACTAAGAGAAAAGAAAAAAAGAAAATTATCATCATCACCTGCGTCTCTCCTGTGATTGGCGGGTAGACTCCGCCCCCATTTCTTCTTCTTCTCCTTCACGGCTCTCCATAGAGACCTGGCCCCTCCCCCTTCCACCTCCACCTGTGTGACATCACACCACTGTCAGAGAGAGGCTAAGGGAATTTCTCGCATACCCAAACTCGCATACCCAAACTCGCATACCCAACCGTCACATACTCAAATTTAAGTCAAAATTAGTATGAGTAGGACGTTAGTATGGCTTCCCGAACACGTTAATTAACGAACGTATACAGAGTCAATACAAGCTTCCATACCAGCGCCGTCATTTCGCATCGCGAATTTGCGTTTTTTATTTTTTCGAACTGAGTTCGATTTTTCTGGGACGTCGCTTCTAAAGTGAGACGCGACAAAATTCACATTTCAAAACATTCGCTTTTACGTTGCGTTTATTCGCGTCGCGCCCGGTGTGCAAAGGCCTTTAGGCTGTATCTGGATTCAGGGGTTGCGGTCTACGAAGGCTGCATTTGAAGACCGATTGCGTCATAGCGGTGCGCAAAGGTTGTTCCGTTTGCAAGGCTCCTTGCAAGGCTCCTCATATGCGGCCGAGAAATGCAGCCTTCGTTTCACGGTTTTGAAGGCTGCATCAGATGTATCCTTCGTGGCCCAACATATCCCATGATTCATTGCGTTTTTTTCAGAGATGGCATACAATAAAATAAAAAATAACAAAACAGCAACGTGTTGCTCCATCTTCTTAACTTTTATCTTCCTTTCTTTTTTTCTTGTACTTTTTTTTCTTTTCGTCTGGTAGGCAACTTCTTTTTCTTTTTTCCTCTGCTGACAGGGCTGTCTCCGTTGGCAGCAATCAGGGTTGCTAGGCAGCACAGGAGCGGCGAGTCGTCACGCAAGGTAACGGCTTGTTACGTGAACCGGAAATGCTCGTAAACGGAGACCTGCGGAGACCGTCCCGTTTAACAACGCTCGTTCGGCCTTCGAATCGGCCTTCATAGGCTATAGCCTTCATAGACCGCTCTGTAACGGGATACAGCTTTAGTCTGAAAATTAAGACCTTCAGAAGTTGTGGCCATTTTGGAAGATACACACCTCCTTGGCCACGCCTCTCCTAGCTCCTGACTCCTCCCCTTCTGGTTCTGGACACACACACACACACACACACACACACACACACACACACACACACACACACACACACACACATGCACACACAAGAGAATGTCATTAGTAGGGCTGGGAAGGAAGTATCTACTTGTGTGTTAATTCTAGCGCCCCCCTTTGGACAAAAGCGGTAGTGTTTTTACCACGCCAGCTGTTGTTCCTGGGTGAGCGTATATACCCATGACAAAGGCATTAAGAAAAACTATATAAAAATAGCATTCTTTGCACTGATGGTCTCGTTTGCTGTTACATGTAATTTATGATCATCAGAGGAGAAATGAGACTGTTTCAGAAATATTTAAAAGTTCCTAGAGACTTTAACTCCATGACAGACAGACAGACAGACAGACAGCTAGACAGACAGACAGGCAAGCAGACAGACAGACAGACATACAGACAGACAGACAGACAGACAGACAGACAGGCAGGCAGGCAGACAGACAGACAGACAGACAGACAGACAGACAGACAGACAGACAGACAGACAGACAGACAGACAGACAGGCAGGCAGGCAGACAGACAGACAGACAGACAGACAGACAGACAGACAGACAGACAGACAGACAGACAGACAGGCAGACAGGCAGACAGACAGGCAGACTTTAAAGTTTGTTAAATTAAATATGAATCATCTCACGTTGTCGCGGGGCGGGAGGGGGGAGGGGCCTATTCCTGGGCGGAACCTCGGGTGTGATGTCATCAAAGGAGCCACGCCCCTCAGCAGCTGTTTCCATGGTAACAGAGTCAGCGAGGGGCGGAGTCTCGCAGTCTATGATGTCACTTCCTGTTGCCGTGGAACCGAACGAAAACTCCTCGCCTGAGAGAAACAGACAAGATGTTTCATTAAGAATATGAGTACCTGTCTGTACTGTCTGCACTGTCTGTACCTGTCTGTACCGTCTGTACCTGTCTGTTAGACTGAATATCTCCTCATGCTCCACAGCCTGTCTGTACCTGTCTGTACCTGTCTGTACTGTCTGTACTGTCTGTACCTGTCTGTACCTGTCTGTACTGTCTGTACTGTCTGTACCTGTCTGTACTGTCTGTACTGTCTGTACCTGTCTGTACCTGTCTGTACTGTCTGTACTGTCTGTACCTGTCTGTACCTGTCTGTACTGTCTGTGAGCTGAACATTCTAAGCACGAGCCCTAACCCTCAGTGAATTAAAGGTTAAAAGGTCAAAAGAGAAATGTTCGGGGGCGCCCTTAGCTCAGTTGGTAGGGCCCCCCCCCCCCATGGGCCTCGGCCAGCAGCGGACCCGGGTTCGATTCCAGCCCGCGGTCGTTCTCTGCATGTCACTCCCCTCTCTGCCCCATTTCACCTCTGTCTCTATCAATAAAGCATAAAAATGCCAAAAAATATCTTAAAAAAAAAAAAAAAAGAAAAGAAATGTTCCAGTTTCTTTCACCAAAGGCCTTTTACCAGTTTCCTCCTCTAAGAGGGCACTCGCACTAGGCAGGTTTACCTGTTCTGTGCTGCAGGAAGATCTTCCTCCCTCCCCTCCCCCTCTCCCCCTCCCCCCACTCCCCCTCCCCCCTCCCCCGCTGGCCCGTGGTCACACTGCTCCCAAAGGCCGCGGCCCGGGCACGATTGCTCCATCATACATACGTCATCACCAAGCGAACTCGCTGCTGGAATCAGTAGAACAATGGAGAACAACAGTAGTCGTGGATTGCCCCAAACTCTTCAGAATGTTGTGGGTCTTATCCAGCTGCGACATGGTTGCGACTGAATACTGTCGCCGACGCAAATTTCTAGCAAACTCTCCACTTCGCGATCGCACCGGAACCCACTCGTGAAACTCTTGCCGCCATTGTTTACAATTATTGTGGGGGAGAAGGGTCGCGCATGGACTACGTCAGCCAGCTCAGTATCCGTGCGTGTGCGCGTGTCATCTCATTAGCATCTGTACTTTGGCCACGGCACACCTCTCCCAGGTGTGCCGTGGCCAAGGGGCTGTTCCGTGCTGGAATACGGATGGCGTGGTCACACTAGCCAAACGTTCTAGACTTTAGTATGCTAATGAGCTCGGGCACGGGGCCGCGGCACTAGTGTGAGTGGCCCTACCAGGCCGTAGCCTCTCATACTCCCCTTCTGCCAGCAGGGGGAGACACACACACACACACACACACACACAAATACATTACTAACTAACACACACACACAAATGAACACATGAACACATGAACACAAGAGAAAGTCTCACCGTCACTGGACTCGGCCTCACTGCCGGCCTCATCTTCATCTTCATCTTCATCTTCATCATCATCTTCTTGATAACTGTCCTCTCCTGGTGTGTCTGCTCCGTCTGCCTGTCTGTCTGCTCCCTCCTGTCTGTCTGTCTGTCTGTCTGCCTGTCTGTCTGGTGTGTCTGTCTGTCTGTCTGCCTGTCTGTCTGCTCCCTCCTGTCTGTCTGCCTGTCTGTCTGGTGTGTGTGCCTGTCTGTCTGGTGTGTGTGCCTGTCTGTCTGGTGTGTCTGCCTGTCTGTCTGGTGCCTGTCTGTCTGGTGTGTGTGTCTGTCTGTCTGGTGTGTGTGCCTGTCTGTCTGCCTGTCTGCCTGGTGTGTGTGCCTGTCTGTCTCTCTGATGCCTCTCCAACGTGTCTCTCCATCTCTCCTTGGCGCTGTGTGAAGTGACTCTGTGTCTCCCTCTCCCTGTCTCACCCTCCATCTCTCTGTGTCTCCGTCTCCCTGTCTCACCCTCCATCTCTCTGT
>NW_027648283.1:143013-145513 GCF_949987685.1 Ammodytes marinus
AAATTGAGTCGAATTTGGCTTGCAGCTGATTGGCTAACAGCTTCACATTGGTCCCGCCCACACTGATGTCATCACACGCATCATCACACTGCTGATCTCTGCTGATGTCATCCACCAGGTCACATGACTGGAGAGAGAGAGAGAGAGAGAGAGAGAGAGAGAGAGAGAGACAGAGAGAGAGAGAGAGAGACAGAGAGAGAGAGGGAGAGAGAGAAAGACAGAGAGAGAGAGAGAGAGAGAGAGAGAGACAGAGAGAGAGAGAGAGAGGGAGAGAGAGAGAGAGAGAGAGAGAGAGAGAGAGAGAGAGAGATAGAGAGAGAGAGAGAGAGAGGTCAGCTGTCTGGGGATTAGCTGATACACTTTCCCTGCGTTCCAAATCACATACTTTTCTTTTTACTATTCTACATACTAAAGCTGCTGGTTTGAAAACTAGAAATCACCACCGGATGTAGTAGGACATCTGGGTATTTTTCAGCATGCTGCATCTGACATCATGTATTGGGACAAACTAAATCTCTTCCTACCAAACTAAATAGCAGAGAAGGATGGGGACTGGAACACATGGCTCAAGCTTCACTGTAGAATAGAATAGACTATGGTGGTGTTGTAAAAGCCCTACTAACGTCCTCCCTCCAACATACTCAACATGTATACATACTAAAAGCCCTACTAACGTCCTCCCGCCAACATACTCAACATGTATATACTACATACTAAAAGCCCTACTAACGTCCTCCCTCCTATATACTCAACATGTATATACTACATACTGTCTACTTGACATTTGAAAAGACGAAATGCATTGCGGGGCGGTTGAGTATGAAGTAACCCATCGATCCATACACAAAATCTTCACGGAAGTAGGGGAGAACGGGATAAGTAGGCACACTTTTTACTCTTGTGAGAATTGCTCATCACCTAAACATCTTTCAATAGTCATTCCTACATTAAATTGAATCTTAAGGTGTTGGCTTGAAATGTGTACCCCTCACTTTTTCTAACTTATTGTAATAAAGAAGAAATTAATCATCAAAGACACCCTTACACATTGTGACAACCAACCCCATCAAGGGGTCGGTTGTCAAACACTATGGGGTTGTTTGTCACAATGTTATCTTAATGGAAATAATCTTAAAAAGAAGGCAAGAAAGTAGAACTAAATTTGAAAGTTTAATTGCATTGTCAAGTTGACAAATAGGCCTACATAACTTACTGTAGCCTTGGCAGCTGGTCTAGTTTGGGATGCACTGGGATGTTTTGATTTTGTTGCCGTTTTTTCTTTTGCATGCTAGCTGCCTTTTCCTGCTCTATTCTTTCCTTCTCTGGGGTGTCAGTGAGGATACAGCTTGACAATTTATTTCGTTATTGGGTTCCTTTTCTGGCTGCAGCCTTTGGATAACATGTGACAACCAACCCCCCAAAAAATGTGACGACCAACCCCAACTTGAATTTCTTGCTAGCATCAAGGCCAACAACCATCTGACAACTAATTAGCTTGCTTACAACAATCTAAACTATAGCTTACCCTTCACACTTTTTATGGGTAACAAGTGTTTTGTGATAAACCCATTGTGTAAAAGCCGAGAAGAAAAATACTGAGGAGCTAAATATTTTCAATTTGACATGAAAAACACTAACAGTCCTCTCACCTCAAATTCAGCAGTCTAACTCCAAGGAAGACTATGTAGGTGACCTCTGATCCCAATTCTGGATATTTGCATACCAAAACTTCACAGACAGCGCCTTCTGGTTCCGAGATATAACGATTGTGACAACCAACCCGTGTGACATATTACCCCGTTCTCCCCTACTCATCCGGGTATTTCTCGCCTACACAAACTCGCATACACAACCGTCGCATACTCAAATTGACGTCAAAATTAGTACGAGTAGGACAAGTAGAATGAGTAGTATGGCTTTTCGAACACAGCCACTTCAGGCAGTCTTTTTCTACTCTTAATAGGAAGTGAGTTAGGATTAGGGCGAGCTAACCCTAACCCCTGATAGTATGGAAGTGGGCTAACCCTAACCCCTAATAGTATGGAAGTGGGCTAACCCTAACCCCTGATAGTATGGAAGTGGGCGAACCCTAACCCCTGGTAGTATGGAAGTGGGCTAACCCTAACCCCTAATAGTATGGAAGTGGGCTAACCCTAACCCCTGATAGTATGGAAGTGGGCGAACCCTAACCCCTGGTAGTATGGAAGTGGGCTAACCCTAACCCCTAATAGTATGGAAGTGGGCTAACCCTAACACCTGGTAGTATGGAAGTGGGCTAACCCTAACCCCTGGTAGTATGGAAGTGGGCGAACCCTAACCCCTAATAGTATGGAAGTGTGAGGATTGGAACACAGGGTTTAAAGCGTAACTGTCTGTTAGACTCTAACCTCAGTCTGCTCCTGTTGGCTGGTTCTCCTCCGCTTAGCACGAGCCTCTTTGTGATCCTGGACACACACACACACACACACACACACACACACACACACGCACGCACGCACAC
>NW_027648283.1:153013-155513 GCF_949987685.1 Ammodytes marinus
CATTTTACTCCTCGCATAAATCAGGGCGTAGGAGGGGTGTGGCCATTTTACTTCCTAATAAGATACATTTCCAATTAACAGCTGAAATCAAAGATAAGGAAGGTCGCTTTATACTTGTTAGAGGTAAGATAGACCACAAAGAAGTGACCTTACTAAATGTGTACATGCCTCCAGGACAAGATAGATCACTCCATCAAAAAATATTCAATCTACTAGTTCAAGAGGCATCAGGAATAGTAATCTGTGGGGGTGATTGGAATGTTCAGTTACAGTCTAAACTCGACTCTACCAATTTACACAAAAGCAAAAAAGGGAATTCATTAATAATGCGAAAACTTCTAAAGGAATCTGGTATGATAGATGTATGGAGAGACTTACACCCCTCAGAAAAACAATTTACCTATTACTCATCTTGCCACAAAGAATATTCTAGGTTAGATTATTTCTTTATGTACACTGTGGATAGACACAGGATAAGTGCCTGTAAAATAGGTATTCGAGATGTTTCAGACCACTCAGGGGTGTATCTCACACTTCATCTGGATAATAAAAAGAAGGATTCACTATGGCGCCTCAACCCAAGTTTAATGAACGACAAAGTATGTAAGGAATTTATTAGGAAAGAATTGAAAGAGTATTTGCTAATCAATGACAATGGAACAGTTTCGCCAAATGTTTTGTGGGATGCCTGGAAAGCGGTAATAAGAGGAAAACTTATAGCCTTCTCTGCTTATAGGAAAAAGAGTAAACAAAAACATCTACTAGAATTACAGACTAAAATGAAAGATTTAGAAATTCAACATTCCACCCACAAAAACCCACAAGTATTGACGCAACTAAAATGTATCAAGCAGGAAATAAACAAGATCTACAATGAACAAAATGAGGTAAAAATGAGATTTAGCAGACAAAAATACTATGAAACTGGTCCCAAGGCTATGAAGCTTCTCTCTTGGAGACTACGTAAACAACAAACCGAGAGGACTATTTACAAAATAAGGAATACGAGAAATAACACAATGTGTTACAAGCTAGAGGATATACAACAATCCTTTGAGGACTATTATAAGGACTTATATAGCCAGCCTGAAACGGCAGATGCTTTGAAGATAGACACATTTTTGAAATCTCTGGATCTTCCCTCTATAGGTGACCAGCAAAATAATATTTTGACCTCAGATATAACCATTGCTGAGCTAGACAAAGCGATTTCTCGACTGAAAGCTAATAAAGCGCCTGGGTCTGATGGCTTCATCAGTGAGTGGTATAAAGCCTTTAAACCTGAGTTGGCACCACTGATCCTTAAATGTTTCAACTACACTCTTAAAGAGGGACAGACACCCACATCATGGAGCGAGGCAGTAATAACAATAATTCATAAAGAGGGCAAAGACAAAGGGGAATGTAGTTCATATAGGCCTATATCTATTCTAAATACTGATTATAAGCTATTTGCATCAGTTATGGCTAAAAGGGTCGAACATATTGTTTCTGAAATGATAGACCCAGATCAAACAGGGTTTGTCAGTGAAAGACAAACACAGGACAATATTCGGCGCACCCTGCATGTGGTTGACTATGTGATTAAGGAAAACATCAGCGCATCATTGATCAGCCTGGATGCAGAGAAGGCGTTCGATTCAGTTGGGTGGGGTTATCTTTACCAGGTATTAGAGCGATTTGGCTTCAACAAAATGTCAGTTCAATGTATTAAATCTTTATACTCGTCCCCTACAGCCAGAATAAGAATTAATGGGCACCTGTCCCACCCCATCAAATTAGAGAGAGGGTGCCGCCAGGGTTGCCCACTTAGCCCTGCCCTTTTTGCGTTCTTTATAGAGCCCTTGGCTCAAGCTATGAGGGAAGATCCAGAGATAAAGGGGATTTGTATAGGGGGTACTGAATACAAAACAAGCTTATTCGCGGATGATGTTCTGATGACTATGAGTGCCCCAGAGAAAAGTATTCCCAAATGAATGTCTCTTTTGGAATTGTTTGGCACTTACTCAGGATATAAATTGAATACGAATAAATCCCAAATACTTTGTTACAACTTCAATCCAAATGATGAGATGCAAAGTAAATACGACTTTAAATGGAATGCTACGGCTATTAAATATTTGGGTGTGTGGATCCCAAGGGACATCTCTAAAGTCTATGAAAGTAACTATAGCCCTGTTACTAAGTCAATTAAAGCAGACCTTAATAGATGGACTGTACTACCTCTGGATATGTCAAATAGAATTGAAACAGTTAAAATGGTTGTGCTCCCCAGGCTTTTGTACCTATTCCAGTCTCTTCCTGTTGCTATTCCCCCTACTGCCTTTAATGACTGGAATAGAATGATTTCAAGGTTTGTGTGGAATAGCAAAAGACCCCGGATTAAATTTAAAACCCTACAACTTCCCAAAGACAAGGGTGGTTTTGCCCTACCATGCATTGAGGATTATTACACTGCCGCTCAACTAAGACCACTTGTCTGCTGGTGCAATCCAGAGTA
>NW_027648283.1:173013-180513 GCF_949987685.1 Ammodytes marinus
ACAGACAGGCAGGGAGACAGACAGAGGGACAGACAGACAGGCAGGGAGACAGGTAGGGAGAGAGGCAGGCAGACAGGTAGGGAGACAGGCAGGGAGAGAGAGGGACAGACAGGTAGGGAGAGAGACAGACAGGCAGGGAGAGAGACAGACAGGTAGGGAGAGGGACAGACAGGTAGGGAGGGGACAGACAGACAGACAGACAGACAGACAGACAGGCAGGGAGAGAGACAGACAGGTAGGGAGAGAGACAGACAGACAGGTAGGGAGAGAGAGACAGACAGGTAGACAGAGGGACAGACAGACAGGTAGGGAGAGAGACAGACAGAGGGACAGACAGACAGGTAGGGAGACAGACAGACAGACAGGTAGGGCGACAGGCAGGCAGAGGGACAGACAGACAGGTAGGGAGAGAGACAGACAGAGGGACAGACAGACAGGTAGGGAGACAGGCAGGCAGACAGACAGACCGGTAGGGAGAGAGACAGACAGAGGGACAGACAGACAGGTAGGGAGGGAGACAGACAGACAGGTAGACAGACAGACAGACAGACAGACAGACAGACAGACAGACAGACAGACAGACAGACAGGCAGGCAGGCAGGCAGACAGACAGACAGACAGACAGACAGACAGACAGACAGACAGACAGACAGGCAGAGAGGCAGACAGACAGACAGTTGAGTTAGTTAAAGGAATACTTCACCCATACGGAACTGGTGTTCTATCATTATAAAATCACTATTATAATATAATAAATTAGGTTTTTCTTCCCTCAGTCTTCCCTCGGCCCAGCTGTCCTGTTAATCCTAACCCTACATTTTTACTAGTGTGATGTCATACTAGTAAAATGTAGGGTTAGACAGTGAGACCATAAACACTCTTTCTGCCTTTTCTCAGGCTAGGATGAACCAATTTCTAAAATGTTTGCACATTTATACTACATAGGATCTCAGAGTTCAATACACCTTCATATTCCCACCGGTGAAGTAGGTCTTTAATGTGTGTGTGTGTGTGTGTGTGTGTGTGTGTGTGTGTGTGTGTGTGTGTGTGTGTGTGTGTGTGTGTGTGTGTGTGTGTGTGTGTGTGTGTGTGTGTGTGTGTACGTACCTCTGCAGTGTAAATATAAACCACGTTAAAGTTCATCGAGACGAGAGAACGGAGCAGGAACAGCAGCACTGTGAAACCAAACCTGGACAGACAGACAGACAGACAGACAGACAGGCAGACAGACAGACAGACAGACAGACAGACAGACAGACAGACAGACAGACAGACAGACAGACAGACAGACAGACAGAGAGAGAAGGAGATATTCAGAATCACTGATAGTGCAGCTGGTAACCAGAACAATCGTGCATTTTGTGATAAAAGCATGAAATTTGGTACACTTATAGCCAAAGGCATTCTCAAAAGATTTGGATATGGAGCCACCATGAATTTTCAAAATGGCGCCCATGGCAGCCATCTTTCAAAATGGCTGTCAGTAACAACTGTTCGCTTATGAATGATGGATATAATATGATGTTTCAGACTTATTTACCATACATAGTACTTGGTAAATGTCTTTTGGATAATCTAAATGTGTCATTAAATATTCAAGATGGCTGACATCTTCAAGATTGCAGCCATCACAGGACATGGAGCTCTTTTCAAGGTTATTCATTGCTTGCCAGACCCGAGATGGAAACCTAGAGGAGTTCTTTCGACACGAGAACCAACCATGTCCACCAGCGCTTTCTGATGGGGGAGGTCTCCGACTGGGAGTGAAGAGTGATCTGCTTCCATGCCTGGAACAAGTTCACAGTGCATACTCTGACAGTCCAAAGGTTACCTGCACCATTGTAGATGGGGCAGCCATCATCCAGATGCTGAAACCAAGTTCAGTAAAAACCTTCAATGACTATGCCCATGTGATCTTCATTCCATATCTGACCAGAAAGTTTGAAACTGGGTCCAGGCTTGATCTGGTGTGGGACCGCTACTTGTCTGACTCTCTGAAAGCTGCTACGAGAGCAAAGCGTGGCACTGGAATTCAGAGACGTGTGGTAGGTGATGCAGCCATTCCCAGGAACTGGCAAAACTTTCTTAGAGTTGACAGCAACAAGACTGAGTTGTTTGCCTTTCTCTCGGAGGCTCTGCTCAGATGGTTTGTGCAGGAGGATAAACAGCTTGTCATCACAAGTGACATGGAAGTCCTTAGCAAGCCACCTCTCCCAGATAGGACATCGATTGCTCCTTGCACGCATGAGGAAGCGGATAGTCGCATGTTATTGCACGTAGCCCATGCAGCAAGAAACGGCCACCACAAAATTATGATTCAAACAGTTGATACTGATGTTGTGGTGCTGGCTGTGGCAGTGGCTCAGACTCTACAACCAGAGGATGAGCTTTGGTTGGCTTTTGGTACTGGTAAGAATTTTCAATATTTGGCAGCCCATGAAATTGCAGCAGGGCTCGGGCCCGAGAAAGCATGTGCACTACCAGTGTTCCATGCATTGACGGGTTGTGACACTGTGTCAAGCTTTGTTGGCCATGGGAAAAAGACTGCATGGGCTGTATGGTCTGTGCTTCCAGAACTTACACATGCCCTGTTGAAAGTGTCTTCAGCCCCAGATGACATACCACAGGAGGTAATGGCCACAATTGAGAGGTTTGTTATCTTAGGGTGTATTCACACATGCTGTGTTTAGTTCGGTTGAAACGAACTCAGGTGCACTTCCACCTTCGGTGCGCATCTTTCAGACAGGTGTGAATACAGCAATCGCACTCGGGGGCGGACCAAACAAACGCTCCGAGACCCAGCTGAAGAGGTAGTCTCGATGCGCTTCAAAACGCACTCTGCTGCAGTTCGTTTGTGGTGTGAATTTGGCCGGACTCGATCCGACCCAATTGCAGGAAGCACTGCGCCTTTTCTTTCTTTTCTTTTTTAATAAATCGCCATCAGCTTCACATTATGGGAAAGTGTTGTTGTCGCCATTGTTAGGAAGATTAGTTGTGGTTTGACCGGGAGCCCCGAGCGAAAATATTACATTTGATAATGATGCGTGCGGATCAGCGATCAGATGGAGAGGAGCGTCTCCCGTAGCCTACAGTGCCAACAGGTTCACGCTGCGCTTTGCATGAAGTGTGTGTTTTTATTGTTCTTCCCAACGGGACCGTCAATACTGTCCCCGTGTCAGTTTGGTGCTGAACTGCGCCGAACTGACACCCAGCTGATACACAGCTTAATCAGCTGTGTTTCAGTTTGAGCCTATTCTTCACGCGAGTCGCGCGTCCAGCAGCAAAAATACAGTAAAAATGATGTTTCACATCGTAGGCTAGAAGCCACATAACGTGGCATTGTCATAGGGCTACATATTATAAACATATGAAACAACAATAATTAGATTTTTTTCTTCTTTATTTATAGGCTAGATGTAGGCATTTTTATTATTTTTAACTCCATATTATATCAATGATAAATTCGCAGTTTTTACTTCGTTCTTCCTGCTTCTCTCCACCCCAGAATGTCTGTCCAATGAATGAATGACCTTAGATCACGTGTGGTTTTGCTTCGTAATGCTGGTTCACTTGCAAAAGGGGCAATATGAAAGTGGACCACACCAAACAAAAAAATCCAAATTCTATTTGGTCTGGACCAAAGCAAGTGAACTAACGGACTTTCCATGTGTGAATACACCCTTAGTCTATGACCGAACCAGCACATGTACAGAAATCAATACGGCAAGGAGGAAGTTATTTGCAAAGAGGCACAATGTGCAAACAATCCCCCCTACCAAGGCTGCCCTAGAAGAGCATGTTAAGAGAGCTGTATACCAAGGAGGGCACGTGTGGGGTACAGTCCTGGTGTCAACACCAGAACTACCTTCACCGTGCGAATGGGGCTGGTCAAAGTCACCTGAGGGGGACTATGAACCCTTCTGGACATGCCTACCAGATGCAGGCCAATCAAGTTATGAACTTGTCTCATGCAAATGCAAGAAGGGTTGTGTTGGGCAGTGTAAGTGCAAAAAATCCCACTTACAGTGCACAGCCCTTTGTGTCTGTGAAGGCGAGTGTGACTAGTCTTCCCTGTGATAGACCCTAGGTTTCCCTTGCTCAACATGAGTATTTTGAGATAGAAAGAAGATTCTTAGAAATTCCAAAGTTCCCAATTCAAATTCTGCATCAAGATAAATGTATAATTAAACATAGAGATCATCCATATCTAACTAGTTGGCGGCCATTTTGAATTTTCAATGAAAATGTTCCACTATCCAAAAGACATTTACCAAGTAGTATGAATGGTAAATAAGTCTGAAATATCATATTAAATCCATCATTCATAAGAAAACAGTTGTTGCTGGCGGACATTTTGAAAAATGGCTGCCATGGGCGCCATGTTGAAAATTCATGATGGCTCCACATCCAAATCTTTTGAGAATGCCTTTGGCTATAAGTGTACCAAATTTCATGCTTTTATCACAAAATGCACAATTCCTTTATATTTTGGAACTAACCTCTTGTACTATGACTGAAATTTCCAAATTTGATTTATTATAAGATTGTTAATTTGTTTAAATTGTGTGTGTGTGTCTGTGCGTGTGTGTGCGTGTGTGTGTGTGTATGTGCGTGTGTGTGTGTGTGTGTGTGTGTGCGTGTGTGTGTGTGCGTGCGTGCGTGTGCGTGTGTGTGTGTGTATGTGTGTGTGTGTGCGTGTGCGTGTGTGTGTCTGTGTGTATGTGTGTGTGTGTGTGTGCATGTTTGTGCGTGCGTGTGTGTGTGTGTGTGTGCGTGTGCGTGTGCGTGTGTTTGTGTGTGCGTGTGTGTGCGTGCGTGTGTGTGTATGTGTGTGTGTGTGTGTGCGTGTGTGTGTGTGTGTGTGTGTGTGTGTGTGTGTGTGTGTGTATGTGCGTGTGTGTGTGTGTGCGTGTGTTTGTGTGTGCGTGTGTGTGCGTGCGTGTGTGTGTATGTGTGTGTGTGTGTGTGTGTGTGTGTGTGCGTGCGTATGTGTGTATGTGTGTGTGTGTGTGTGTGTGTGTGTGTGTGTGTGTGTGCGTGCGTGTATGTGTGCGTGCGTATGTGTGTATGTGTGTGTGTGTGTGTGTGTGTATGTGTGTGTGTGTGCGTATGTGTGTATGTGTATGTGTGTGTGTATGTGTATGTGTGTGTGTATGTATTTTTTTTTTTTTATTTAAAATCTTTATTTAAAAGGGACAATGTACAGTTAGAACATAAATGTTGCCATTTGATGCACTATACCAGATTATAGCTTTAAGCTAATTTGCATCTGTAGTCCCTTGGCAGGTCACAAAAATACAACACAGTAACAAGACAGATTATTAGTATACAGGGATAAAACACCACAACAACATGGCTACACACGTCTGCGTGCAACTCCCCCCACCTTCCTCATCCCACCCACGCCCACACACACAAAAACAAGTCTAAGGACCAAATTAGTGGTTGCAGAGCTGAGCAGCTTTTAACAGATTTTTTAGGTTAGATTTGAAGACTCTGAGAGAGCTACTGCCCCTTACGGCGTCAGGTAAGGTATTCCACTGGTTTGTGGCTCTTACAGAAAAAGCAGATTGCCCCGCTACAGTGCGGCGAAATGGTATGGTACAATCTCGTATGGAGGATATTCTAGTGGATCTGATGGAATTTGACGAGCGAGCGTGGACAAAAACACATAATGACTGTGGGGCCAAACCATTTAAAATTTTATAGACCATACACAAATTGACGAATAACCTAAAATTCTCAAAGCTCAATAACTCATGTTTCTCAAGTATCCTACAATGATGATAACGAATTGGCTTTTTGTCCAGTGTTTTTAAGGTTTGTTTGTATAAAGACTCCAGAGGTCTCAAAGTAGATTCACCAGCCTGCCCCCAGCAGGTGATACAATATGACATGCGGGACAAAATCATGGCGTGCATAAATATCTTGGCTGCATCCAGAGAGAGACAATTTCTGATGTGTTTAAAATGAACTAAATTGTATTTTATGGTTTTAACCATTTTTTTGACATGTTTCTTAAATTTTAAATTTGGATCCAGAAACAGGCCAAGATATTTAAATTCAGTAACTATATCAATTCGTTCACCTTTAATGAGAATCTCAACATCAGGGATTTGTACCATGGTTTTAGAAAAAAACATACATTTTGTTTTGTTTACATTTAAACTCAAACATGATTGATCAAGCCAAAGAGTGATTCTCTCCAGTGCAGTTGTTAACTTAGCAGCTGCTAAGTCAGCTGTTTTAGCATGTACATGAACAACAGTGTCATCTGCATACATCTGCAGATCGACGTCAGCACACTGTTCAGCAAGATCATTAATATAAAGACTAAATAATAAAGGACCTAATACCGAGCCTTGTGGGACTCCCATAGTACATGTCCTGTAACTGGACTGTGCATCACAGACTTTAACACATTGCCTCCTGTTTGATAAATATGACGACATCCAAGCCAGAGCTCTAGGCGAAAAATTAAATTTAGAAAGTTTTGATATTAAGACACTGTGGTTAACTGTATCAAATGCTTTACGCAGGTCTAAAAATACAGCACCAACTACTCCGCCTTTATCGAGCCGTGATTTAATTTGCTCTATTAAATGTAAGGAGGCAGTCTCGGTTGAATGGTTCGCTCTAAAACCAAATTGCATACAATGTAGACCAAAATTGCTGGTGTTAAGAAATGAAGTCAGTTGTTCAATGACAACCTTTTCAGCAATTTTTGAAAATACTGGCAGTATGCTTATAGGTCGATAGTTACTAGCTTCAAGGCGGTCTCCAGATTTAAAAACAGGTGTGACAATGGCACATTTCCAGTCATCAGGAAAAAGACTACGTTTAAAAGAGAGATTAATTAGGTGAGTGACAGGACAGGATAAAATATCCTTATGTGACTTAACAAACTTGGTGTCAAAGTGAAAAGCATCTCTAGATTTTGAGCTTTTCAGAGAGCTGATGATTTTTTGTACTTGTGACACATTTGTTTCTACCAGTTCAAAGACCGGGGCTGTTTTATCTAGTGGAGCAACATCCAGTTTTCTTGTTGGAAATTTTTTCCCAAGTTCACATACAGATTCAAGAAAAAAATTATTAAGAGCAGAAGCAACAACACGATTATCTTCAATTAACTCTCCCTGTACTTTTAATATAAGATCTCCAATAGATTTATGGTTTCTCCTTGTGAGATCATCAATATTTTCCCATATCAATTTAATGTTGCCTCTTGCCTCATTTAAAATATTGACATAAAATCGGGATTTAGCTGATCTTAGTTCTTGGATAACTTTGTTCCTCAAACCTTTATAAACCAGCATATCAATTTCTCTTCTAGTTTTAATTGCCTTCCTCAGTGCAGCATCTCTAGTTTTCATCAGCTTCCATAAATTCTCATTGAACCAAGGTAAATTATTTTTGTTTTTAAATTGTGTCTTGACACTCACACTAAATCTCTCTTTCACAGAATTAATTTTGTGAGTTAAAGTGTTACACCCATAGTTC
>NW_027648283.1:185513-188013 GCF_949987685.1 Ammodytes marinus
CAGACAGACACACAGACAGACAGACAGACAGACAGACAGACAGACAGACAGACAGCCTGTCTCACCTCCTCTGGTTCCATCAGTCGTCCTGGAGGAAGACTCGCTCCGTTCATCTTCGCGATGTGTCGCAGCGTTTCCATGGCAGCCTCGACGTTTCCCGCCGAAACGTTGTAACGAGCCGATTCAGGGACAAACTGAGAGAGACAGACAGACAGACAGACAGACAGACAGACAGGCAGACAGACAGACAGACAGACAGGCAGACAGACAGGCAGACAGACAGGAAGACAAACAGACACAGGGATTTAATTACATTTCATTTATATAACTTTTGAGTTTCTGCGACTTGTTTGTAGGGGAGAGTGGGGTGAGATGTGCCACTTTTTACTCAAAGTGATTTTAAAGTGAGGCCTTGACAGTAAAGTCTCCGATCAAATATGTACATATATTTCAGGGTGTTGTGCATCCCCGGCAACAATAACTTTGGATCTGAAATCAACTGTTTAAGAAATATAGCTTTCGGAAAAAAAGTTTTATTGTGGCACAACTTGCCCCCGGTGTGGTGCAGTGTTAATTTCGTAGACTAAGACTATGACGAAAAATATTCGTCAATAAACATTTTTCACGGACGTAAACTAAATAAAAACTAAATGAAAAGGCAGATATGACGACGAAGACTGAGACGAATATAACGGACACTATAGTGAACGAATAGGAACGAGACGAAACTGTTAGGGCGGGACGAATGGAGAAGAGATCCAATCAGAACTACTCTTTTTGTGGGACAAGTTGGGAAGAAATCCGTGCAAAGCAGCGAATGCAACCCTGTGTCGGTGAAAATCGACGGGAGACCGCGCAGTGTGAGCGGGTGGAGTGAGCCGCTGTGCAGAAAAGCTCTGCGGTTTGATGGACAAAAATGATAGTCAGGGATATCCTGCCCGTTAACCTTGTCTAGGGGAACGGCTAAGTTCCGCGATCTGTTTGTAGTAGGCTGTGTCTCGAGCTTGAATACACAGAGCCAGGTCCCCAAACTGACTGCGAAACTATAAAGGAAATGAACTGTGAAACTTCCGCCTCCCTCCGTTAGTTTCTGTTTTCACCCGAGTAAGTTACAATCAACTCCGACGCATGGACAGCGTTCAATTAAAACCTCTAATTGTATTATCTAAAAGGCTTTGATGCAAAAGAAGTCCGAACACACACAGCGGCAGCAGTGTTGCTTAAAGGAAAGGCAGTTGCTCAGTTTTATCAGCACCTTAACTGCGTGCTTCTACAAAGATTGAAGGACAATTTTCTTAAACAAGGCCTAGCAGATCTAGGTGGTTTTACCTGCAAAGCTCACAATGACAAAGTCACCATCATCATCTTTCTGGCCATCTGAACTCTCATCAGTGGTGTCGTTAAGTGGAATGGAGATGTCAGTCTCTTCTGAGCTACTGTAGACAATCACTTTCTTTTGGTGACCAGCGTAAACAGCCATGCCAATGGCACAACTCTCAGAAATTTACTTTGCACTAGCTGCTCCGCCCTTGTAGAACCAACTGCCACCTGGCATATGCGATTCCCCCTCCATTTCTGCCTTTAAATCAAGGCTCAAAACCCATCTGTACACCCTGGTTTTTCCTCCCCATTAACTATCTTACCTCTGCACTACTATCTTTGTTTATATGTGGATGTCTGGGCTTTATGTCTTTTATTTTTGTTATTGTTATTTTACCTACATTGTTTACCTACTGAATGCACTACGTACAGCACTTTGGACAGTGCAAACTGTCATAAATGTGCTTTTATAAATACATTTTACTTACTTACTTACTTACTTACTTACTTACTTACTTATAACTCACCTAGGCCCTTTCGCACAAATCACCCCACCCCCAGAAATTTGGATAATAAGCATGATGCAGCAGTTTAGGGCTGACATCGTGCTAACTGTATAGACACAAAGTGTAGCATACTAAAGCACTAAAATACGTGTCAAATGTTTTCAAACGTGTCTATAATTGTTCAGACACAATAATCAAAAAACCTTGATCATGGAAATTTTACTTTGAAAGGCAAAAAACTGTTTTTTGAGCTTAAATGTGCTTATAGCTTATTCCTTGTGTCTCCCTTCTTTACAGGATGAGTCAAATGGATGGCTCTTCTTAAATATGTGGTCACATTTCCAATGTCTTCTATGGTTTTCTAGAAACAGGGGTGGCACAACTTCCCCACCGGCACAACTCAGGCCACTCTCCCCTATGCACTTTAAAGAGGACCTATGATGCTTTTTGACTTTTATGACCTATAAACGTTGTTATGATGATTCATAGTCATGCTTAACCATACTAAATTATCAAATAATGACTTACATGCATTTCGACGTATTCCCTGCTGACCGTCTGGGGTGTCTGTGCAGAGCGCTAAACACTATTCTAGCCAGTCGAGAAGTCACGTGTTCAAAGCGGTCTACCCTTTCATAATTGGTGACGTCGCATAAAAATTGGTGATGTGACCA